>NW_013666225.1:194127-225281 GCF_000517525.1 Limulus polyphemus
AATTTTAATAAAAATAAATGTGAAATAAAATTATTATAAGGTTGCTAAAAAAAGTAAAAATGCCCCTGGAATTAAAATCATAAATCAAGAAAACAGGAAGCAAAACCATATACCAAATCAAAGTAAAATTGCAAATAAAACAATGATTAAAATTATAAAATAAATGAAACTGGATACTGTGTAAATTAAAAATAAGAATTTAAAAATAAAATTATATACAAAGATACCTATATGTGAAAGACATATTACCTACCATACTCATAATATTCTTCTACACAGACAGAAGGTTTCTGGAACCCTCTTCAGATTGCTGCCTTTGAGCACGGACTTTTTAGCAGATTCTTATATTATGCACTGCCACTTAACAAGGCAACTGCTCTTTTACTTATCTGGTAGTCTCCTTTGTTGATCTTCCTGTCACACTGATCTAGTGCCTTTCAGCAAGATGAAGAGGTCTCCATCCATTTGGTAGCCTGAACTTGGCAATACTGTAACATTTTTTTAATTGTTCTAGCATTCAAAATAATTGTTGGAGGTATATGCAGAGCAACAACTGGTGAAACAATACCACTGGCAAGTGGAACTGACTGATTGTGACTTTTTTCTTTTTCGAGACTTTTGCAAGATTATACATCATGGCAATAGGCAGCATGCTGGCCTTATCCCAGAAAAAAACTAGTAGGCTGTAGTGTACATTGAGTGTTCAAAAAGCAAGGATAGCAAAGTAACAGTTTGCAGTCATAATCAACAGTTATAATCGAAATCAGCTGTTAAAATCCTAGGGTCTTGTATAACAATGTTGCCAGCCATAACTGTGTATTTAACAAGTACTGTGTGGGCTGTTCCACAAAATGCTGCTGCAACTCACTGAATAGATCAAGTAATTATCACATATCAGACCAATGTCTTGTTAGGAAATACCTCTCAATAACTTTGAAAGTACGATTTCAATGCTTATGCAGTTGATGATTTATCAATCATCCACCTGTTCCATTATTAACTGATTATACTTCATCCTGTAAAAACCTTACTATTCAATACCTTGGAAACATCATCATTTTCAGACATCCTAATTGCTGGTAAAACAGTTAATTCAGTCTGATGATTAGAAGGTTGAAACTGGTGCCTTAGTTAATAATAACATTGAACAGGTATTTCCTCATCTGACTGCTCATGAACTAGTTCATATATACTATCAGCAATTTTCTAAGTTGATACCACAAGCCATAGTGCTCTTATCATTAGTCAATCTTCTCATCCACCATTCTCAACAAGTCATCATTGATATAGTTTAAACATTTTGATGTGTTCATGCATGTCATTCAACCATTGTGACTCATAATTCACAAACTAAGCTGTTAACATACAAACACAAATCAGTTGAGCAAGAAACAAGTTGCTTACATGCTATAGCCACATTAAAGTCTTACCGGGAATCATGCTTAAACTTTCATTCCACTGCTGTTTTGATGCACAGCTACTTTACTCATAAGAGGAAGTATACATTCATGCACCTCAACTATTACAGAATGCAGTCACTCTACAAACTGCTGTGGGCACTGTAGTACATCTACACTAGGCAGAAGGGCACATATAAAATCCAGTGGGAGAAGTACTTGTCTAAAAATCAGGAGAGTTGGAGCAGTACTAATCAACTGTTACTAAATTGTATTGTATACAATTAGGATCACTGTATGTGCTCATCCCAGGCAGTTTATTCATGATTCACAAACTTAGCAAGCATTCACTTTTAAGTTTGCATCACTCATTCAAACAAACGATAAGATTGGAAATAATATGACAAAGTACACATTTTCACTATACCCAACACTTGACAGAAATCTGCAAACAGCTTGCTACTGAAGTAGACTCCATGATCTGTATGATTATCTCCAAATGCTCAGAACTGTATTATTTACTGTTCAGGCAACAAACCAGTGATGGAGAGGAATAAAGAAACCACCAATGTATAAACACTCGGTCCACTTGGTGATATAAATTTATAGCTAGTGCACACCAGTTAATTTGCTCATTTTTGAGCAAAGAACCAATTATATCCAAGACAATTTTCTCAAAGAGTGAGCCTAAAACTCTTTCTTGCAAGTTTTCTTTAATGTGACCAGTTTTACCTCCAATTAGCACACATTGCACAGTTTCCATAATTACAGACATACACCAACACTATGAGACCACCTCTCAGTCATTACACAAATGCAGCCAGAAAGTTATTTCTGAATGTTTGCATCACTACCTGACACTCCCTGGTGTCCTATTCAGTCCTCCTAAACTTAAAAGTATAAATTTGCTGCTTTAGAGCTGTAGGAGCCACTAACAACATCATAAGTCAACTACTTTGTCTCAATGGTTCATCAAAATGGTACAACACACCATCTTTCACTCATACCTGACTACAGAAATGACAGATGTTACATGCACAGTATTCCATTTGAAAGTTTGTGATTACCAATCTTTATTTCCTGCAATTGCTCTATCGGATATTTTTAGATTGCACAGTATAGCCAAATAAACTTACTTAGTTAAACCCATAAATATATGATAAAATAGTTATGAATAACATAGTGTCTAAATTATTGTTATGTATGTAATGTCTTTATGATTATCAAAGTAAGCCCATTTTTAATAGCACATAATATCTGACAAAATATTTTAAAAATCTATTATGTAGATTTTCTGCTAGAAAACTCTAAGTCAGATTAAGATGAACTACTTTGACTTATAAAATTTGAATCTTCTTTTACTTTCATTTACCTAATATGTTACTAATAAAATAAATATTAAGATATTATATGAAATACTTTTAGATCAATATCCATTACCTTGACTTCTATAGTAACCTCCAAATATATGATTCACCACAGTGTTTTCTTTACTTGAGGAATCTAGTCTGAAACAGAGGTTTCACTTTCTTAGAATCATAATTATAATACTGTTTCAAATGAAGAAAAGCCCAAAAAATTACTAGAAATTCCATTTATGATCAAAGAAATAAACAAAAGACAAATAATAAATTATTAATGTTGATAATCTATTCATCTTTGTTCTTCACAATCCCAATAGTTTGGTTGCTAACCAAGAAAAGCATAAAAGTACATATAAATATTTTTTTTGTAATGGATCCTTTTTCATGTCCTTTTCAAGGTTCTAACAGGTGCTGAGTAGACAAGGTTGAAAATTTTTTTTTATGTTAAAAGTTTTTTCTAAATTTGGTCATAAATTTGTTTGCATGGAAAAATTGTACTTTTGGTACAAAGATGGCAGAATAGAAACCTAAATCTATGTTTTAGTGGTACTATTAGAAGAAACATGAATTTTAATGTGCAAAGTATCCAAGTAAATTACATAGTATAACGTGATAGGCACCCATACACGATATTAGAAAACACTTGCTAAGATACTATAATATCTACACTTATAAAGCAGTATTGTTTGTGACATGCTCCCTACAGTGAAAATAGTGGAATGAAGAGAAAAACAGTCTATCTTGATCTGGAGTGCTATGTCAGGGATATTTTTTGCTTTTTTATCAGAAAAAAAAAAAATTCTAAAGTTCAGAAAAATTGACTAAAATTCTCCAAACTGTAAGACAAAGACATGTAATTGCTTTAAAATCCATGTTCCAGATTGCAATATATAATTACTTCACTCACCAGAAGACAGTTGCAATGGAATGTTTTTTGCCATGTTAAAATGGAATCAAAAGCACAGAGTAGGAAGTAAATAAGGTAATATTTCAAGCAAAGAGTTTGAAAAAAGGATGCCTTTTATCGGGGAAAGGGGAAATAAGAGATGCCAACAAGATTAATTAACTTTAACTGCTGGTCATAGCAAGCAAGCAAGCTACCTACATAGATCAGAAATTAAAATATACCCAGTAAAAAGCTTGCTTAGTAAATACACTTTTATCCAACTCTGCGTCGCTTTGCTCAGCAGAGCTGACTATAAAAATTGGGGTACAGGCATTCTTCACATATGTGATATACACATTAAGCCATGCAGGTGTAATAAATATCCAATATCAAGGAACACTTTCTGTCTTTCTGTGGATGCATCTCCTCCTAAATGAGTTGAATGACCTAGACCAAATTTAGCAAGCAAAATTAGTATTCCAAAATCAAACCAAATTCATATTACACTTTCCCATATATATAAAAATAAAAAGATTTTACAGAATAGTCCCTATATTGTTACTGCAGTACATATTGTAAATAGTTGAGTTTGAACAAAACTCATACCACAAAAAAATTCTAAGATTGTAAATAAAATTTTCAACATTTTGGCTCATTTTCCATAATAACCAACATATACAGTAAATATCAAGCTACAATGTGGAGAATAAAAATATTGCTGCTGTTTAAGTTTCCCGCTCTTTTCTGATTCACACCATTTAACTTCTGGATTATACTAGGGTTAGAACAAGTGCTTAATCCTGAAAATACTTACCAGAATATTTCTTACTTTTTGATGTAGAATATAGTTTTCCATAGAAGCAAAATTTAAGATTATTATTACATTTAATGCATTAAATGTACCAACTTTAAACAACAGAAATCTTGCCCACATCTATAGTGTGAAATGGGCTGCTTTGAACAAAAAGTGATGCAACAGCTTTGCCATTTCTGCCAAGTTTCTTGACTAAACTGCTACACTTCCTCACTTCAGATCCACTTCCCCTGTATTACAACAATTTTCTTGAAGAATGAACAATAATGAAAATCTTTGCAGAGATTTTGCTCATTTTTAGCAAATTTGTGGATGTTTTTCATAGTTTAAAGAGAAAAAAATATGGAAGAGTGCAGTCTACTTAAATTAAACTGCAAAACTTTTAAGGTAAAAAATTTAAAGTGCATCACAGGAACTTCAAAAAGAAAGCCCATTATGAACTGAGAGTCCACTTTTACTTGTAGAATTTCATTGGATCTGTCTAGCTTTCATCAAGAGCAGAGCTGGGTATGTAATTTGGTGCTCAAAACATTATTCAAGTTGCACATCTAATTAATCAGTTTGATACCCTCACTATCAATGATATTTTTGGCTTTAAATCAAATAATATCTGAGAGGTTCAGCACAAGCCCAGGAGGCTTAGGTTAGTCCTAAATCTACATACTAAATTAGCAATGCAGAACAATCATTATAATAAAATAATAAACATGAAAATACAATTAGAAATAATATAAAATAAAACTAGATATACTTAATATTCTAACCAACACTGTGTCTGCACCATGATAAAAGTTTAACTTTTTTAGATCGATGTCAAAGTAAGGACTACCACAAGTGGTAAACTGAAAGAGAAGGCTGTCAGGATCACATCTCTACTGTAAAATTGGCTACTTTGAACAAGAAGTAATGCAACTGAACACTACTGAAAATCCTAGCAGAGAATTTGCTCATTTTTAGCAAATTTGTTTGTGTTTTCCACAAAATGCTTCTGCAACTCACTAAATAGATCAAGTGATTATCACATATCAGACCAATGTCTGTCTTATTAGCATCTATCTCTCAGTAACTTAGAAAGTAAGATTGCAATGCTTATTAAATTTTCTACTCTTTTTCTTATTCACACCATTTAACTTTTGGTTTATACTAGGGTTAGAATAAGCTCTTAAGCCTGAATTAGAGAAGTATTTTATAATTAAAATACTTTTTGGATGTTTCTTACATCTTGATGTAGAATATAGTTTTCTGTAGAAGCAAAATTCAAGATGTTCATTAAATTTAATGCAATTAATTCACCAAATTCAGATAGTAGAAATCTTCACCGCATCTCTACTAAGATAATGACAGTAACCTTGTCAAAATAATGGACATATTTTTCTTAATATCATATATAGTTATGTAAGAATATGTGAGTGTGTTGGGCTAAGGATTCTTCTACAGTAGGTTTCTGTGACTTGTTGGTAATAAATTCAAAAATAAATGAACAGCATGCATAATACTTGTTTTCAAAATAATATATATATCCGAACTAGTTAAACGTATGTAAAACAAATTCTTTACACTATAGAGATCATAGACATATCATAAACACTATATATAGTGTTCTTCTTCTTGTCAAAAGTCCACTTAGATCTATTCAACTACTTTAGAATTTCAGTTGACATGCTGACCTTCCTCTCTCTATTTCTATCACACTAGTATTCCATGTATAATTCACTTACAATTATAGCATGAGTTACCACAGTCATATACTGCTCTTCCAGTAATCGTCTGAACCTCATACTTCAAAAATTGCCTTTACCTTTTGTCAAAGCACACTCACGCTAGTTCAATTAGTTTAGGACTTGCTTTGATGGAATAAACTATACTTCTTATCTCTCTTAAAACTGTTAGTTTTACTCTAATATATTAATCGTTAGGCCTATATTAACAGTTAGACCTTTCACTCCTATGGCAGTTAACTTTACGTTTAACTTTTCTTTGGCCGAACTTCTACTTCCCGTGACTTTACTTTCTCGTCTGCTCTGTCTGTTTGCTGTTCCCGCTCATCTCATACTATTTATTCATTTATCACTTAATCATCTGCTTGCTTTCTAGAAATCTCTACATCCTCAACATCAATAAATTTCATGTGACGTTCGATAGCCTCAACATCAATGAATTATAAGCACAACTTCCAATAATCATCTGCTTTTAACTCTCTTACTATAAAAACTAAAAAATCATGAACTATTAACTCACAAAATAATTAATTAATACAACCTATGCTAAACAGTCTTTTATATCTGACAAGCCCACTATGTACATATGCTCATTAACCATGTGACCACAGTGACATACAAGAGAGGTTCACGCTGCAGTATACCCTACCCAAGTTACATCTGCATGCAGATATGGAAGCCATCTTTAACTTGGACTAGATACACAGAGCTATAAATATATCTAAAGATGTAGCCCCGGGTTTAGATGATGTAACACACAATTTCTACCTTTAAGAAGCACTACAGAAGCCAACCCATGGAAGTTAGTTTCGGAGTGTTAACATATATGGTAACAGGTAGTATCCCTTAAATATGGACTGTTGCCTTTATCAAATCCTTACCAAACTCATGAAGGATCACAATGGAATGTTTAACTAATGAGAACTGTGTGCACTGAAGCGTTGAAAATGAGAAATTACCAAAGAAGTCATGTCTGTATGCTCAGAATATGAGAAATTGTAACTGAAGAAAACATGTAAAGCTTTTATGGTGATAAACATCAAATTATTTTAAAAGCTTTCATAGTGGCGTAGACACACCTAGTACTACAGCTGACAATGGCGAAGGGCAGGAATATGAAGGTGTGTAACCATTTGTTTTGGCTTTTTCTCAGTTAAAATTCCATTATTAATATTGTGTATAAATGAAAATTAAAGATGCAACTGAAAATAACGCTGAATATGCAGTCAAGTACATAATACTTTAATAGGTTATAAAGGTACACAATATGACATATTTGTATCTAGCTTTACTTCAAGTATTAAAATATAGCAAAACTTTACATTTCAACTTCTAAACTTACTTGTTATCCACAGATAATCAGGCAGAGCTCAGTAGACTAAACATGATTTCAATCCAAAACATTACTACCTAAAAATCAATAGCAATAATCTAACTGACAAGATATCTGAAAGGAAAATGCACAAATAACTGTGAATTATTATTTTAGTATGTAAGTGGAGAGAAATTGTAACTTGAACCTTGTGTAAAAAGATGTACGTGTGGAATAAATACCACAAGAACTACATTCTTTAATCATGTTGCATTTCTATTATCATGCCAAAGTCTGTGAGGAAATAAGAAGGGAATCATTTCTAATAGTTACTTCCCCCACTAGAATAATTACAAACAGCCCTGTTAAGAAGCATGATTAAATTTAAATACTTTTAAAACAATTTCAAAACACTCACTTGACATTGCCATCAATATTAAAAAGAGAAGCTCTCCAAAGATTATCTACAACATAGCATAAGAACTCATGGGCGTCTTCTTGTCGTCCAAACTGAAAATGTTTGGCTATAGACTTCAGCTTCTGGTATATGTACAAAGGCTTCACTACTTCTCCAGGTCGGTCTAGTGTCCATGCCATATGCTTCTGCAGCTCACACATCATACAGAAACCCACAATTTTACCTGAAAAATTATAATTCCTAAATAGTGAGGATACCAGCCATAATCTTCATCCCAATATGAAAAAAAATGTACAATTGAATAAAACTACTTACTATAATATCATTATTAACCCAAGATGTCATAGTATTTATAGGTTTGTAGAATCAAAGCTCAATATAGGTTTTCAGCTCTCTAAATTATTTTCTTTCTTTTGTAAATTTCTTTCTTTCATGCTTCAGATGGGACAGAATAATTGCATGTATTTAATACCATTAGAAATCACTACAAAGAAATGCTGTTTCTACTAATATGAGTTTCTATTTTTGATTCCTTTATGAAAATGATGGGCATGTGACACACTTATTTGTAATAATCTGTTACTCAAAGAATATTCAAACAAACATGTTACATTTTAACAAAGAATATAAAAAATAAACAGTTTATTTAGTCATGTACATCAAATGTACCTGTGTATGTTACGTACAGTTACTTAATATATTCTGTTTTCACTCCAGATACTGCACAAATCAAAGAACAGGTATAAATGAAGATAACATTGCTCCATTGTATGTTGTTTGAACAGGAAGGTAACTATTATGTGCTGAGACACAGACATGAAAATCTGATGCACGTCTAGAACACAATGAGCTATTACAGTAATGTCTTGGATAAAACTTTAAGAAACACTTTATCTTCAATTTACTTTTTTTTTTGTTTTGCTCAGATAAAAATCTAAGAAACACTTTATCTTCAATTTTTCATAGCTAAGCTCTCACAATTTTGTTATTATTTGTTATTATAAGGCCCAATTAGTATTTTCTTAACAAGTCACAAATACTCTAATTCATTTCAGGTTATTTAGAGCAAAAAATAGTCAACTTTAATCAATTTACTTTGACTGTGCATTTTTATACAAAATTATTAACACCAAATTAGGCTTCATTTGCTTGTCATGTTGCTATAGTGTCAAGCTGATAATATGTAATAGGACTATTCATTAACTAGATTATTTATAAGAAGACCTGGGTTGTATAGAAAAAGTTTATTAATTGAACCAAGGAAAGTTTCACCATTAAGAATTCATCTGAGTTTTTATAAGCAGATCATTATGATAAATTATTTTAAATTATAAATTAGTGTTCTATTTCATATGAAATCAGGGAAATGGATAAAACAGAATATACCTGAGAAATCATGTCTAAATAAAACCGTATTTCGACACGAACAGGTTTGGCATGTTCAAGAGGAATAGGGGCAACATCAGGAGAAGCAGGTTGACTCACATAATGATAAATCTCATGGCAGATGAGAACTAATAAGTCCATAGATGAGTTACTCCCACCTGTAGCCTGTGTGAGTGTGCTAGTAGAAGGCATGACCTCCAAAGTGGTAAACTGTACTTTGGAATTCATTGTGTAACAATCAATAATCAAATACAACCATTTGATGAAAACAATTGAAAACTGGGAAAAATAAGTCATCAGAAAATTTGTTAACTGTTGAAAAAAAAACAACAACTCCACTTCGGAATTAATATAGAAAAAGCACTAAACTGAATGAAAAAATAAGATTGAAGAGCACAAGAAAAAAACGTCTTGACATAAGTACTGCCAAATGGGAAGTGATAGTTTGGTAGAATCGAATAGAGGGAGTCACATGCATCAGGAAAGTGTCACACTCCTATTGATGGAGGGTTGTTGCATGATGGTTTACATGTGAGACACAGTTGAACCATTTGATTGCAAGGTACATGGGAGCTGAAGGCTTGTGGCATGCAAAAAAACTGTTTGCATATAGGGAGCAGCACTGAATGAGAATAACTATTTATGTGAGAAGAGGTAATGTACCATATCGGCAGATTGAAGATTCCTACCTCAGCTGTCTGGCAGCATTCCTAGGTATCTAGCAATAAGACACTTCAATGCCATATATCTCACTTGGGATATAGGTGGAAAAACTAATGGCAAAGGTTAACATTCTGCTTTCCACAGTGTAGCCACCAACCTTACACTGCTAAAGAATGACAAACCAGCAAGAACCACTGAATGCCAGAATGGAAGACTGTGCTTTTGTTAAGTCTACCTTAAATGTCATCGCTGCCTAGCACTGCACATAATGTCTGCAGTGAATACCTTATGTGTTAGGTGTGCATGAAGACTGGTATGAAACAATTTACAAACTCTTACATGACTGTAGAAGTAAATTTGTTGAAGTTAGTGTTGGAGTTTCAACACAGTTGGGCAACAGATAACATTCCTAAAATTGGAACTGATACCTTTATCAAATCCTTACACAAACCCATGAAGAATCACTATTATCTTAAAGACATCTTGCAAAACATTAATGACAAGATCCCAGAGTATGCTGTAGCTAGAAGGCTTGCCTGACAGATTGAACCACTACCACCCTATTTATTATATAGGTTTCACAGTGAGAGAAAAACCTGGATCAATGCTGCTAAATTTGAAGTTAGTCCAATAGATAGTCAGTACAGCTGGGCAGATGCTCATTCTTTCTGACAGAATGCTTGAAATAGGTATCAGTGTGGCATGTGTTTGATGGGTTATAACAAAATTAACTACCATAAGATGGGTCATGAAGTATGAAAGCTGGTAATTAGTTTGGGTCAAGAATGGTCTTCCTCAAGGTTCACCACTCTTACCAATCTTCTTCAACATCTACAGTATGGATCTAGCCCACCTTAATAGTCCAACCTCGTGTCATGTACTAACCTTTGCTGACGATATTCTGCTGTTCAGCAAAGCTGAAATCAAAAGTAAGATTCACCCATCCTTTAGCAGAGTGATCAAATGATGCAATGACTCAGAAACAATTCTTAATACTCTCAAAGCCACACACTCAACAGGCATGCTAAAGAGAAAAAGCCATCACCAACCTTTCTGGATACTGATATCCCTCTGGAAAAACACTGAAGTATCTGGGGATGATCTCAATTAGACAATTCAACTTCAACAACCAAATTAACACCAGAAATACAAAAAGCATTAATTTGGGGGCAATCATAGTTACACAATTCAATTTCATCAACCATATTAACACCAGAACTACAAAAAGCATTAATGCACTAAAAGTTGCAGCAGGAAATAAAACTTAAAAGTGTCATTTGCTTATGCATTACCAAAGTATTATCTGATCCATCCTAAATTAAGTGCTATTGATGATCAGTATGAGTGCTACAAAGTTTGATAAAAATAAAAAGCTACAAAACACATGTTTAAGACTATTCATGGGATGTACATCAAAGCCATAATAAATCCTACTGGCCTCAACAACATAGCAGAACAACAGTATTTACAAGCAAATATCTATACTAGGGTCTTCAGTGCAAAGATAATGTATTGTACAATCAAGCCACTGTCCTTTTCAATGTAGAAATTCTAGTTTCAAAATTACTATGAAAATACCAGCGAAGCAGGGAATTGCCTAAAAGGCACCTGAAGAAACATTTATGGGTGCAGAAGTGCTATACAACCTACACTGAGATTATTCATCACCACCAGATCTCAGATTTCTCCATGTTGAATAAAAATCTAATGCCACTGAGATTTTTGGAAATCAGCCTTGACAGAAAATGTAGAAATTGGGCAGAGGGTGAAAATGAAAAAGCCCTTCAGCATTTACTTAAAGACCATGGTGGGCGATCACCTGTCATCATATCCACAGATGCTTTCTACATGAAAGACAGTGAAAGAGCAATAGATGGGAATTCACTATCTTACAGAGCAAAAAAAAAGCATTCTCTATATGGCTGGTGAAGACTCCTCAAACTGGACTACTCCCAGAGCATACGTGTGTGGACCTGGAGACTAAAAGGAAGGACTTGACATGGGAAGAGGCAAACAGGAGCCACTCATCTATGAAAAGGGGAGTCCACAGACTCAATGAGTGACTATGACAGGCAAAATATCATACCACTTGACAAAACACATGGAGCTTAAAAAATGACCACACAACAGCACCCAGAAGTGAAAGACACAACCTTCATGGATGAACTGAAGAAAATGAAGAGACACTGAAGCAGAAGGAATATGAAGAGAAGCATCCATTACAATGATTTGGTCAACCAGAGTCCCAGGTAAAACCCCAAAGAGAGAGGTAGGATTCCATGGTGAATAGAGGTGGCTCCAGCTAAGAGTTCAACCATTACAGGTCTAAGTCAGGTCTCCAATTTCTCGGCTTACGAGGGATAACAATTAGACAGGAGTAAAACCCTTGTTGAGTGGGTACCAACTATTTGACAACCCCTGTGTGTTGTAGGGCTGGAACAGACAAGGCAAGATGACCATGAGAGGTACAATCCCAAGAAGGAGGGAAGGAGAAAAGGTAAGTGGATAGGAGGAGTGGAACTGAAGGCAGAAACCTTCAGGCAGAACCAGTACATCCCATGGAATGGTGTATGAAGTGTAGCCAAAAATATACATAAAGTAAACATACTGAGAGAAAGTATACATTACTAACAAAACCTAGAAATTGGTAGAGTCTACCAAGAGACAGAAAACAATAAGCAATGCCTAAGGTAGAAAACCATAAAAGGAGCTTAGAAAATAAATACACTTAAATATCAAACTTAGAAGTCCACTAAAAGAACTGATAAGACAAAAGACATGAAAGAAAAACCTATCCCGAATAACATGAGAATGAAAAGGACCACTGATAAAGATTTTTTACTAGTAGTAAAGACAAAACAAACATACATACTAACTAACATAAACAGATAAGGGAAGTATAAATATCGAACCAAAACACCCACAAATGTAGCAAAGGTTACAATTACCTAAAGAGTAACCAATGTGCAAAACCTGCACTTATACCAAAAATTAAACAAAAACAAGGAATAATCAAACTCCAATTGTAAAGATAAACTAAAGTAACATAGATGATAACAGAATTATAAAAATCTAACTCACCAAATACTGAGCCGAGAAAACATGAAAGACCTAAATTATCACACAAGGAAAATAGGCTTAAACAGCAAAACATGGGAATACCTACTGGTAGTGAGGAAGACATCTACAAAAACTTACCACAAACCTCCTGGGAAAAAGAACAATACCTAACCCAGGATATTACATGGAGGCACAGTAAGAGGTGGAAGGTGCCATATAAGGAATTTTCCACTCGGTAGGTATAAAATTCCTCAGAAAAAAATCTTGAAAGGAAGAAATCGTTGGCTAGACGTAAGACAAGAACTCCCCACAAACTGCAACTTGAACTTCCCTAGCAGACATTGTCGACCCCGAGCTTGGAGAGTCCTCAAGAGAGAGCACTCCTAATGGAAAACCTGGGGATGAAAAGATTATTGCTTGGGCAGACCACGGTCTGAACAAGAGAAGCAATCTGCAACCAGGTTCATAGAACCAGGTACATAGCAGGCAATGACATGAACCTGTTGAGACTTAGCCCAATAAGAAAAGTCCAAGGTTTGATAGCAAGGGGTCCTGGATCAGGTTCCCCCTTGGCAGATGATTTAAGAAAAACCAAGAAGTTCTTGGAATGGATCATAATAAAATGATGCACTAGGAGGGATAAGGAATGAGAGCATGTCCAACAGACTATTGGATGTTCGAGTGCATTGATATGGAAAGAGAACTCATTCTAGTTCCATGGCCCAGATGTGAAAATGTCCATTTGTAGAAAAAAGGAAGGAAATTAAGTTCCTTAAGCATCACCAATCTTATGATATTGGAAAAGAAAAACATATCTGATGTGTTCAGTGCCAAAGAAAAGAATTAATATTCATGAGTGCAAAAGCACAGAAGGAGTTAGTGTGCAGGGAGGTGTGTTGCCCTTCTATTGGTGGAGGGATTTTGCTGCATAATAACCTCATTATGCTGTATCGCAATTCATGAGAAATCTATGAGATTAGATGGGAGTTACCTAAAGATTAGTGGTGTGCAAATCTCTAAGACAGATAGATTCACAGGGAAGATTGCTTAATTGTGTGAAGAAATGTGTGTATTGTCTCTGAAGTACATGCATTGTCGTTTACTAATATATAAGTGACAAAAATTGATCAGCATTAGCTCACATGATATTTCTGGACCCTTATCAGATAAGAATAAGAGATTTACCACTCATAAAGATCAAACCAATAAAGTATCTTTATTACAAAATTAAAATCACTAATTTGTTAATGGTTAAGACTTTCTTCTAAATTGTCATTATCTTGACATAGATGTGCAGCCAATTAAAATAAAGGAAAGAAATGCAAGATATTAAAAATGGTATCCTTGAATAAAATAAAAAAATATTCTACTCACATACATGTTAGCAAAAAAAACTTTTACTATTTTTTATGTGTTATTCAATCAGTCCTTCATTAGAGTAAGCTGTTAAGTGACTTATTGGTCGTAAAAGTGTCTGGAATATTTTCTAATTTGACATTATTGCCTATTAACAATCCAAATAATCAAAATTAATATTAATTAACTACTGAAATAATTATGAGTGTAATAACTGAAATTTTACATGCAACTTAGTTGTAGGACAGTTTACATTAACTTTTTATACTATTTTTGGTAAATTCCTTGACATTTTTTTGAAAACCTTTAAAGGTCAGGATTATCTTCCAATACATTTAGCATTCCTGTTTAAAACAATTTTTGTCAAAGTTAGTACTTCTGACAAAGAAAGTTCTTTTCTAGTGGGTAAAAACCCTGTCAAATATTTTATACAGAAAAATAATAATAACTAGAGCACCCACTGTTTTTGTAGAAGAACAATTAAAATAAAAGACTATCTTTGTCTTAACAACTGGTAATGTGTTTACAATCTTCAATTTCGTAGTTATGAAAATTAATGCATATTTCTCAATCAGTATGATTATAATTAATAAAGATCCCACACAGTTTATATGACAGACAGGTAAAGTGAGTAGTTTATAAATAGTGGAGTTTACACACAGTGTAACATATATATATTGGAAATAATAACATCAAGTTTATGAAAAGTGGTGGTGTGTCAGATCATAATTATATGCAAGTCTCCATGGGATCACATACCAGCTGCCACACTTTGTGATAAGCATGAAATTATTCACATCCAAATTTTAATTTGCCCCATGCAAGAGATGATACTGACTTTCTAGCTCTAAAAGCACACAAACTACTTAAAACACACATTCCAGAAAAAAAAAGAGTGAATTACAAAGTTGTTATATTAAGTTTGGCAACTACAAAAGGCAGAAAATGCTTGGTTTATTTGTGCATGAACGTATAAAAAAAAAGTTTTTTTATATATTGTATGTATGTACAGGGAGCCTCATAGGTGTGTCTGTTTATTTGTAGTTATGCATTAAAATACATAATGGGCTATTCATTATGTGCCCACCATGGGTATCGAAACCCAATTTTTAGCATTATAAGTTTGAAGACTACAACTGTGCTAATCGGAGGGTTAGCCTCATAGGACTGGCAAAAGTTAAGTGTTTTAAATATAAAGAAATCAACCAGGATGTGGAAATCTGATAAAAATGTAACATAATTCAATTACAGTTCAGTTACTGGCTTGTTTTGTATCTATATATACTTAGAAGGTATTAATCTGTAAATACTTCTAGTAACATAACACTCTTGTGATATTTCCATTATTTTTATTTTAAAATTTACTTAACAATTACAATATTTTGTTCCATGTTAAAATGCTTGAAAAAATTTCCATTTTACTCATACATACTATAAGGATTGAGTTTTGGTTTAGTTAATATAAACAATCTCCTCCCAAGAAAAAGTCAGTTCATCAATCTACAGATATACAGAATCATAATTGTTTAAAACCATCAACCTAATAGGAAAAGCCCAATCATCATTATGTGATCAACTTACATTCTGAAACATGATCATTATCATGGAGTAAGTAATTGGCCAGAGGGGGGCAGTAGGTCAGACACTGGATGACTGTGTTCATGAAACAAGTATTCCCCAAGTTCACCAATCCAGCACCAATCTTGTGTGTCTTCTTCCATTCCAGATGGATTTCCTTCTGAGAATAAAGTTGAATTTGTGGAGAAGGGATTCCATCTTGAGGTAGATAAATTTTGCTCCCATCCATCATATTCAGGTGTCTCACTATAAAATAAGTTGTTATAAAGCTTTAGGTTAATCTACTTTTAAAAAAGTTCATTACTGATTCATCAATTCCAGAAGTCTGTCTGAGAACATGTCTTTGTTTATAACGGAAAATCATTGGAAATTCTTTATGTAGTTCCTAGTTCATGTGTACAATTAAAATGTACACATGCTGAAGCTACTAGAATATATTTTTCTATTTATTAGATTAAGTACACACTATATTTAAATTATTGATAATTTTAACAATATTCTAATAAAAAAAGAAATTTTATGGAATATAAATAAATTAAAAGTAGTATCACATATTATCAATAAATTAAATTCCATTACAGTTAGTCTTCTTTCGATTATGTGTTCACAAGTAACATTAGTATGGTGATTAACAAAGATTTACAACTGCTAATGAATAAAAATCCAAGATTCCTAGAATGTTCAAAAGTTAAGTGGAAATGCACAAAAAAAAGTAATTATCACATTACTGAGTGAAATTTTACATAAATGAAATAAAAAAGAAAGCAAAAAGAGATTCTATTCAGGAACTGGGCAAATAAACACATTATATTTTTAAAAAATTCACTATTAAGAACAGTAATCATGTCACAAGAAAGTATCAAGTTACTGATCATTTAGATTATTTACATAATAGATATGTCATCACTCTTGCAGATAAAGAAGTTAACAACATTGTTTCACTTGAAAAAGTGTTATATTATATCTTATTGTAGAGAACTAAGACTTAGTTTGCATATATTAAAATCTTCAGGTAACAAAGTTCACAGAAAAATTAAAATCAATAAAGTATCACAAATAAACACATTTCAGTTTTATCAAACTTTGGTACACATTTGGCACATATAATACTTAAATTACTTTGGATTCCCAAATTATATAAAATACTGTACAAATACAAATTTATTGCCAGTGCTAAAAATGCTATGACCAAGGAATTGTCAATTATGATAGGTAATGGTCTGAAATATATTAAAGATAATTTAAAGAAATACGACAGTGTTATCAAAGAAAGAACAAGTATTAATCCAAGTATTATCTCTGGTAATTCTATTGAATGTAAAGATAGAATTAATGGCTTTGAAGCTATAACAGTAAACACATTTGATTTCAGTAATCTTTACACTAGTTTACCATTTGACAAAATAAAAAAAAAAGTCTTTCATCTACAATGTCAAGGTCATTTAATAACTTGAGTACATTACATCTCTGCATCAATAAACACAGAACTTTCTACGAAAATGTCCCTCACAAAAATTACCACTGTTATACATTAAATTAATTCTTGCAGGCCGCAATTTTTTTACTTGATAATACATTTGTGCATTCTGACCAACATGTCTACAAACAAATACAGGGAATTCCAATTGGAGGTAACCATACACTAGAAATTGCAGATCTGTATTTAATTATAATATTAATGCATTACTAACTTTACTAGGATAGACTACATTATAGCTATGCATCAGTCACACTTGCAGACATATAGATGACCTTTAGTACAATAACAGAGTTAAGATTCATTTTGGACTTTAACCATGTTTTTGTAGAGATTCTGTAATTTTAACTTCTTGTGAGAACTCTTTATAGTTCTCATTATTGATTGCCAGTAACAGATTTCTGTATTTTTGTGTAGTTTTAAATTCCAAGAACTCTTCAAATTCTCTTGTAACTTTAAAATTAGCTTTTGCCTATAATTTAGTTAAGTATTTGTTTAAGTTATCTGGTGAGCAATTAGTGAATAACTTGCCTCATAGGACAATGGAGCACAGGTTTTTATTTATAGTATGGGTTATTACTGTTATTTAGTAAGATTAAAGCAAGAATTAACTTTTTTGTGTTACATTTTAACTTTAGGACACACTGTTTGTAAACGCTAGCCTCAGTTACTTGAGGGAACACAAGCACTAATAGGAGCATTATATCTAATAAAGTCTTCATCATTCTTGCTAATCACACACCTTGTTTTTTGATACACATAAACACATAGTCATTTGCTTTATATTGTAAAATAGTGCTTTGTTATTTCTGTACACTGTAAAGATCTCAATTAAAGATTGGTTCCTTGTGTAAATGTGTGTGTACTGTCTCACTCTTTTTAGCCCAACCATCTCACCCATTATTAAACACACACACACACATATCAGAGATATGCAAATCTCATGTCTTTGCAGGCCCAGACTTCTCTGCTTTTCCAGAAATCCTTGAGATACCACAATGTGTATATTTACATGAGCATGGAAATTTTAAAATTGGCGCCTACTTTAAGTAAAGTGGCCATACAAGAAAAAAAACAGAAAAACACCCAAGTATAAATACAAGAAACTAAGGGATGCTTTGAGGCACATTTAAGAAGTTCTTACTGACCATGCATGAAGTATACTTTTCTAAATGCTTCTAGAAATAACACAGTGACAGAAGAAGCAAGAAATAGTATGTACAAAACTTGTGTAAGTCAACAATTTTCACAAATTGTCATAGTTTTATACTATATTATTTATAACCATTGGAAAGCCAAAGTTTTAATCTAGCAAATGACATATCATATAATATCATTTTCTGTACAGAGAATTGTGTATTTCACTTCCAGTTCAAACTTTATTCCCATGGGAAGTACATCGACAAGTTTAGCTAAATGCTTAATGGCTCTTATTGCATAATTATAAATCCAGAAAAATTATGATAATTATAGGACACTGTCTGCTTTTTCACATGTTATCATTCTAAGTTCATAGATGCAGTACTTATTTAAGTGAAAATTATTTAGTGTGGTAGTACCATTAGTATAAAAAAGTAGGTTTAAGTTTCCTCGACAGCAAAAAAAAAAGAAGATCCAAGTAAGTACAATATTTCTTGTTTTTCATGTGTATTCTATATTTATTATTATAAAAGTAACTAAAATGTGAAAATTAGAAACTTGTCAGGTGATAAGATTTGATTATGTAAGATAAAGAAAAATAATAATAAAATTCTTCACGAGGTATGTTTGCGAGTAGCTCATGTATTATGTAATTCGTGAGCTACACATTGTCAAGTGATTTACAGCTTGTGTGGCAGGATTATTAGTTATACACAGTTCAAAAGGCAATAAAACAAATAAATTAAGTATAAATAGATGTATATTGTTACAATCTTTAACCTGTTTAGGATAAACAATTGTGGTTTCCTGTTACAATTTGCAGTCATTCGAAAAATAATAAAAAGAGTAACCTAGAATAATTACCTAATTTTCTTATGATGGTTACTAGGTTAGTGAAATTGATCAACCATGTATAGAGTTATAGTATAGAAAATAAAAGACAAAAAAATATAAAGCCTCTCTGAAAAAAAACAAAAAACATTAGATATTTATTTAGGAGGTTGTAAGGATTATGCAATTGAAATTTGATCATTTTCAGATGAAGAAAAGTATTTCTAATCTTAACATTAAAATCACTTTGAACTTGGAGCAGTCAATACTCTGACACAATATAATTACAGACAATGTTTTAGTAAAAATACTTCATTGAAAATTATGATGTTTCATTTACAAAAAACATTTAATGTTTACTAAAAGTGCCAAATTTCATGAAGATACCTTAAGTACATTCAAAGTCATAGTATGTATACCACCATGGTACATGGTGGTTAGAAGGTTGCATAAAATACACGAGCCTGTTGTGATAGGGTTAACTGTGAGCATGTTCCGAAAAAATTGAGAATATTAAAAAATGATACAGCTCCTGGGCGAGATAATATTTACCCAAGGATTTTGAAAGAGGTTAAGGATTGGATATGTGAATTACTTTCTACTATCTTTTCTATGTCCTTGAACAGTGAGCAGGTGCAAGAAGACTGGAAGTTGGCTAATGTTACACCTCTTTTTCAGGGAGATGACAAAAATTGTCCCAGTGATCATAGGCCTATTAGTCTTACATCAGTGGTGGAAAAAGGTTTTGAATGTCTAATAAAAGATGCTTTGCAAAGTCACTTAGCAAAGTTTAAAATTTTGTTGAATAGTCATGTATGAAGTTTGAACTGCAAATAAGATTGTGTAATATATTATGTAACACATTTGATTTCTTACCTTGTATACAAAATTTAATTTTTAAAAAAGTTTGTTTTCCAATATCTAATTGTAAAATGAACAGCAGTCCTTCAAAGAGCACTGCATTACAGCCACTCAATTTTTGTCAGATGTACTTATAGGATAAAATTAATGGAAGCCCATTTCCTAGACACAACAACTAATGTGAAACATGTACTGTAAACTGTAGTGAAGTGAAAGTTAATGCATTTTGAGAATGAATGAAAAATAAGTAATGAATTACATACATGGGTAAACAAATATGCTTTTCATCATATTTGCTTTTGACCACACTCTCAAATGAAGTGATCCTAATCCAATAAATGGTTAGGAAATATATGTAATTCTAAATGGTCATTTTTAATTGGTTTTACCCACAGTGAACATTCTCTCGATGTGTGAACAAGGTTTAGGTTACTTTCACTACAGACTTGACCTTTGCTCTTTTAGCTACATCAAACGTTTAATCATTTACTTCTTTCACTTACCTCAGTTTCTCATCTGTAGACCTCCTGTTCCTAGCATAACTATCAGAGAAACTCAGTTTCTCACCTGCAGATCTTTGGTAGTTATGCTAGGAACAGAGGGAAACTGAGAGTTACTTTGGTAGTTATGCTAGGAACAGGATAGTCTGCAGATGAGAGTCTGCAGATGAGAAACTGAGAGTTTCTGTTCCTAGCATAACTAGCATAGCTACCAAAGAAACTCTCAGTTTCTCACCTGCAGACCCTCTGTTCCCAGCATAACTACCAAAGAAACACTCAGTTTCTCATCTGCAGACCTCCTGTTCCTAGCATAACTATTAGAGAAACTCTCAGTTTCTCATTAGCAGAATTTTTTTGTCCCCAGCACAACTACCTGAAAAACTCACTGTTTCTCACCTGCAGACCCTCTGTTCCTATCATAACTGGAAGAGGAATAAACAATAAATGCAGGAAAATGTAAAATCAACACTGATTTTTTCCCCATCTACCAGATATTAGAATTGTATAAGCAATATATTAGAAGATAAGGTGATAGTTGTTATCTAAAAGTCATGAGTAAGCAATAGCAGAAAATCTAAGTAAGAGTAAAATTACTACACCAAGTAAAATCAATCTGATTAAAAGAACACTATTACTAGAGATGGATATCTTACCCGAGATTCTGCAAGTCTTACCACATCTTTCTCTGTAGGCTAGTGAAGATGTGGCAGTAAGGGAATGAGAAAAACAATAGCTAATGCTTGTTCCCCCAAAACTTTTACCAACAATCCATCAGCCTACAATGCAACCTCATGGTCAACACTGAGGAAATGGCAGCAATTTATGAAGAACAAACTGACATCAGGAAATCATGGCAGCCAGCAACAGCTGGAAGACAAGGTATTGATATCTAGCTGGATGGTTTCATCAAACTTACTAACCAGAACCTCTGTTTCCTTTTAGGTAATAGCCCGATATTCATAAGAGATAAATATATGTTGCTGAATGACTTTTTTTGTGAACCAATAATTTTTACCAACATGTTTTTACATAGGAAAATGAATGAAAACCAGACAGAAGAGGTAGTAATGAAAGGCCATATACACGCATAACTTCATAATTTTGTAAATCACTAAGAGAGCTATCATGAAATAACAAATAATACTGTGTAATATATTATACAACACATTTAATTTCTTACCTTGTATACTAAACTTAATTTTTAAAAAAGTTTCTTTTCCAATATCTAATTGTAAAATTAACAGCAGTCCTTCAAAGAGCACTGCATTACAGCCACTCAGTTTTTGTCAGATGTACTTAATAGGTTAAAATTAATGGAAGCCCATTTCCTAGTGACACGACAACTAATGTGAAACATATAGTGTAAACTGTAGTGAAGCAGGAGTTAAAGCATTTTGAGAATGAATGAAAATTAAGTAATAAACTATATATATATATATAAAATACAGAAATTTTTGCAGTATATTCTATGAACAGTCTAATGCTATAATACACAGACTATTTCGAATTTTCCATTAGAGAATAGCTAATACATTAATCCTCCTGAGAATCATACATGTACTGTAATCTAGCAGTTGAATCCTAATAGGTTATTCTTTCATGGATGCTGTGTTCACGATACAGAAATTCATTAAACAGAAGTAATGAATGCATACACTTCAACATTGGGTGTGGCTGTTATCAAGATAGTAGATAGACCTTATCCAATTTACCAAAAGCACAAATGATAACTGAAAAAAAACATATAATATTACTGTATAACTTAGAATTACATTTTTAGGTTACTGCAAAATCACATATAAGTGAACCACAATCATGAATTCTGTCATATCTCTAAAATCAAAATAAAAAATTATTTATAGATATCCACCATTCACTCGCAAACACTTTTATATGAGATATCTGTGTGAATTCACATATCAGAAAATTTGAAGAGATTTCATTGGGATGTGCTTTTTAAGAAAAATTAATTTTAGAATTCAAAACTAAACAAACATAAAGATGTTGTTTAAATTCTACAAGTTATCCTTTAACTCACAGAAATGGATAGCTAACAAAATTTTTTAACAAGACCAATAAAATACTCCATTCAGTTATTTCAAATAATAAGCATACAATGAAAGAAATACTATTATTAGACAAGGTATCATTTGAAATACAAATGAGCATTTAATTCATATTCTGATCATGGAGGTACTTATATTTTAAAAGAATGATAAATGAGGAAGACCAAAAGTAAAATTATGTACACATTAGATATGTAGTACTTGGAGCTTTGCTCAAGGTTTGTGACATGTGCAGAAAATTTTCATGGCAGTACATGAGATAATAGCTGTTTGTTGTGCAGTTGTGAGTAGTATTTCTGAAATAAATATATCTGCATATATAAACAAAGTCTGAGAATAATACTGTACATGTTAGTTGTCAATACAGATTAAACAGTACTACCAAAATATGTAACAGTAAGTAAATCTATGAAGACAGAAAAGTAGTTTCAGTATATAATTATGAAAGAAATATAAATAAGAAGCATAAGGCTGATTAGGATACTATATTAAAATATGTAAAACAATAACAAGAATAAGTGAGCTTATTAGAACAATACAAAATTGTATTTGGAAGAAAAGATGCTCCTAACAGTTACATAAATAAATGTGTAAAACATAAGTATGATCAATGCACGTTACATGTATATTGTGGATTGTACTCCAAAGGACCCCTCTCCTCTGTTACATGATATAGATATGTTATCTATGCAAGAAATACTATTATTAGACAAGAAGTATAAGACAGCACTTGAAATACAAATGAGCATTTAATTCAAGTAGCAGAAAATAAAAAAAATAAAAAGGGCTTGGAGATAAAACCTACTGTTACAAAAAGAAAATACATAGAAACTTGCTGAAAGTTGGAAAGGTCCTTTGGAATAGTAAAATGAACCAATCTTGTAAATTTAAAGGTACAAAAAATGTATGATGAAATAAATCAAGTTTCAGACATCCAGTTAGAGGAGACTACAAAAGCACTACTTCAATGAGTATGAATAATTATTGGAAACACAGATTCAACCAAACAAACACTCAAAAAATTTTTTTTGAGATTATGATGAGGCAGAATTACACGAAGAACACATTGAAACAGTAAATGACAAAAACACAGTCATACCTTGAGAAGTTGAAGTAATTATCCATGCAGAAAAAATAAAATAAAATACATTTCAGGTTAGCAAGCAAAGTATAGGCTGTGATGAAGAGAGCACACTACAGAGTGATGTAGTTCAGCAAAGTAGCACAGATGTTCAATTTTCAGAATCATCAGCTGTAGTAGCTTTGCCAACATGGAAATAACATGGTTCTGACTATCAGCTGCTACTTAAAGGTCCAGCAGAAAATCACACAAGGATTCAGAACACACCTATTAGGAGGTGCAGACAAATCAGATTAAAGATGTATCATAACTGCAGATGTAATTGATAAAATTCTATAAAGTAATAATTATCAAGAACATAGTTAAATTTTGTTGCAGTGCATCCAAAAATGATGAGTATTTCATATGAAATAAAGAAAAAAAATATTTGGCCAACAGGTGATAAGAAAAGAGCAGTATTCACTGGAGAAAGACATTTTTAAGGATATACCAATTACATAATATAAACAACTTATTAAAATGTTAAAACAAAAACTGGTTTATTTTATATAATCATTAAGAAGTAAAAGTCTAGATTTTAAGTGTAAAGGTAATTCTCACACATAGAAATACAATGAATGAAGGTACTAAAACAACTAATAGAAGCTTATATTAAATGGCTCAGAAGAAATATTAAGAAATAAGTGGCCTTTTTAACAGAACTAAACAACCGTGGTTCACTTTAACATACTTTTTATATGTAAAGGCACAAATTTTAAAATCAGAGATAGAGAGATTTATCTTGTAATGCATTCTGAGCCATAGACTAAAAGTTAACATATTTTCTAACACTGAAAATGTATTTCTGATAGTTACCTCCAAAGCTGTATCGACCTTGACTTGTCTTTAAGCATTGCTAAAATTTTTCAACAGTGCACCAGTCTTTTATAACCCTTCATTTTTTTTTCAGCATTGCAGCAACATATACAAATCATGTGACTATCCTCCATGAATCATACTGCACCACCTATACTAACACAGGTAGGTCCCTCTATCATTACAGCACAATCCTCACTTTTGAGAATTGGCAGATATAAGCCAGAAACACCAACAAATCAGTGAGGAAGAAGGATGGGAGGTGGGTGAGAGGAGGTAAAAACCTATCGGAAATACATTTTCAATGTTAAAAAATGTTAACTTTTGAAATGGTACTAACTCCACTCACCCAAAGCTAAAATCCTACGTTGCAAAGGTGAAGGGGCTGGTGAAGCCACAAAAGTAATCAAACAAGTGGAAAACAACCACTGTGAAAGAACAGGTGTGCCACAATTATAAAAGGAAGCACTCCTGTGGGGTATAGCACTACTTCTGGAACAGTTATGCTCTCCGCCAAGTAACGACAATTTAAGACATATAGGGTGGAACTTAATATACAGGCACCATGTCATGCAATACAGATTCTGCTCATGGACAACAGATAACCCTACATGTAAATATAAAAATTCCAACATTAAATAGGTGACTAACAAATGAAAATTATTTACAGAAATAGTTAAACATGACCCTTATAGAAAAAATGGATGACTGAAAATAAAAATAACTGATTGCCTCACAAACAGTATAAGGAATAAAATTATAGAAAAGCATCATAATCTGAAGAAATTTAAATTGACTGCTTTTATTTTCTAATTTCATAAAAGTTACATGATACTTGAATTGGGCAGAAACTGGTGTATCTAGAGCATGAGCACCTGGATCAACAGTTTACTGTTTCCCACTGCTGACAACCACCCTATACTAAAAATATGTATTTTATAATTAAAAGTTATGGTTTAAACATTAAAACTTGGCAAAGCATTAGAAGTCAATATACCTAACATTTGTGTTTAATCAGAGACAAATTAAGAGGAATTTGGAAAATGCATCTGCAGCTTATGTGATTTCTATTATATCATTACCTCCAACAAGCTATCACTTTGAGCAAAGCATTTCAACCCACACTGTGGCAAAACTGTACTGCAGAAATTGAATAATGCGAGACTAGTTGGCTGGCCCATGTGCTGGTTGCCCTGACAACCAATTAAATGAGTTAAAGCTGCAGTCTTGCTATCTCAATTTTCTAATACTTGCCTGGGTATGCCATCGAGCTTAAATGTAGAATACAAAACCAATATGCCACAAACAAGATAAAAAATAGTTAATCACAATTACTGAAATCTTTTATACTCAGAATCTTGCATTATAATGACTAAAATTCACATATATCATAGATGTATTGACAGTTGACAGTGAGAAGCTATGAATCCTCTGAAATTTGTACTAGCAACTTTTTCTTTCTAGTGGTCAAGATACAGCATAGTTGTATAGAGATAAAAAAAAGTTATAAAATGGAAAGAATGAATAAGAGAAAGAAAATACTTTTATGATACAACATTTAATTTTTATAAACCATCCAATAACTTAGACTCAAAAACAAGAAGAGCATCCAAGTATAATACAGAGGATAGATTTAAACTAAATACAGTTGTATTATAGAAGTTTGAACAAGATAAAAATAGAACCTTTTACTGCCACCTTTACATTATGTGAAATAAAGAATTAGGGCTGTATTACATAAAATGGATAAAAAATAGAAACAAGGTAGTACAGGTGTTCAAACTCTGGGATGTATTGAAACACTGTTAAAAATCTAAACTTTGAAAAGACCAAGCAATAGTTCAAAACCTTACAAGATATTCTGAATGAAGATAATCTTGTGACAAGAGTGAGAGAAACGAATGTGCATGGCAAGTATGTCTATGAGATAGGTCAGTAATGTAATAGGAATGCAGTATTTTGTAGGTTGATTTACCTTAGAGCAACAAGATAGGTTTGCAGGATAACAAAAGATTTGATCAAGTTATTTATTAAGAACTGGGAACAGGGCTTGAACCTGGAGTTTCTTTTCATTTATCAGCCTTTTCACTTACAATAATGTTTCTTGGAAAGTGCACTTTGATTAAATGATAATATGGATTATATGTAGTAGTAAATAAGTATATATATATATATATACATGAGTCTAGGTAGACTCCTATGATTTGGTTGGGTGATGAATTAACCCATTAATTGTCTGACTACAACAACACAAAACAGTATGAAGTTTCATAATCACAGTAAAAAACCTTGTGATGAGGGGTAATGGGGATGGCTTGCATTCTTGGATAGAAAATGAGTACCTCTACATCTAATGATGTAAGAAACAACAGTGGCATTGTGTAAGCACATCATGATAAGACATCCATATAGACATAACAGAAAATGGTGGCAGACTCATTGAACTGCCAACATCTTGAGGATATATGTGCAGAAACTAATCCTCTGGGGTCCAAACACCAAAAATAATGAAGATGTTCAGAATCACAGCCCACTAGAATGAAGGCATACACAAACAAGATATAAATCTTTGTGAGGTAGAAGAAGAAGGAAGTAAAATCCCTTCTCCTCTAATCCTATGGTAATATGTTGATAGATGTATCAACTTACAATGCGAATGATTTCATTTTGCTCAGCTTTGGTAGCATATGTATCATTTCTACTGACAGTTTTTAAGTTTTCTTCTAGCTGTATGTCATACTTTGTTAAGAGCTAGAAAGTTCATTGCAAGTTACAAGACCAAAAGATAGGGTAATTACTATGATCCTGCAATACTATGTCCCATTTCCAACATAACAACACAATCTTAATAATTTTCTGTAAAAGATTTGCATACTTAACATACGTGGAACTCATGCTTTTGTTTGCTAATCTTGTATGGTGCAGTTGACTTTAGAGTGGATAACCTAACCCTTAATGTTTGGGATTCTGCTTTAACCATTTAGAAACACCCCAAGCTTGTATGTCTATTAAAGAGGCCATTGTTGACTGTTCTTTACTGAAATTCAGTAATTGCATAAAGATAAAGAGATCATAATGTCTCAGTCCACTTTGCTGAAATAACAAACATTTCCTGAAGCCTCTACCTATTGCAGGACTATACACAAACTATTTGTGCTGCTCCAACCATGCCATCTGGAAGTAAAGCTTTTGTTTTTTCTCCCAGACCCTTAATAACTGTGTGAAAGAAAAGTGAATATTGGTCATTTTGTTTTACATAGTTGTCTATTTAGCTTATCTTTTCAACTGTAAGTGATTTTAGAAACACTACATCAGACAAAATGTCTCCCATTTTCACACATAACTTACAGGAAAATGATTCAAACTTTAATAAGTTTGAAAACCTGAGTACAGGTAAGCACCCACCCCCCAACTCTTCTGTATCACAGAAAAAACAAATCCCAAACTCTGTGGATTTCCTCTTAGCTTAAATGGCTTAAACTTTGAATTGTTCTAGTAGTTTCATTGTACTATTTCCAACATTCTGATATTACAATGAGAGTAATGGAACAAAAGTAAATACAGTTCATCTACTCCAACTGCTGATTCAAAAGAATAATCTGAGTATTATATCAGGCTTCAATAAAATTTTGTTATTAAATAAAAGACTTATAAATAGAACAAATAACTTTAATTGTTCTTTTCACCATAACTAAACACTCAGGAATATTATGGTTTACCAATATTAACACCAAATCTTCTCTCACATACATTGTATGAAATAATCTTTCCAAATAGCCAATAGCCCAAGTGCATAACTTTACACTACTTACTATGGAAACTATCTTCTGTGTTCTGATAAAATTACTGTAACACTAACAGTGTAACTTGTGTCCCCATTGGTTTAGGTACTACTAATACTGATAACAGTAATAAGATAACACAAAAATTTAGAGAACAACCAGATGTTTGGTCCATCTACTCTAGGCCGTTCTATCTACTAAATTTAAATAAAATGAAAACTCTAAAAACTAAAAACCACACCTTATCGTTCAGTAATAATTTTAGCATTTTTAACTTGAAGTTCTATTTGGTAATTTATTTTATCTTCTGTCTGAGGGAGTCTTTAGCCCAAATATTGCTATAGGTACTCTTTTTTTCTACCATTTTAAACTTTGAAAGTTTAAAGCGATAGGCTCAAGTCAGTAAGTTCAGTTTTTGAGTTTACGAGAAAGAAAAATGTGGAAGCAATGTCGAAAAATTAAACAAATATATATATATATATATATATAAATTATAACACGTGAGAAAATCTATATATCATAATGTCATGTTTCAAAGTAACATATACCAATCTTAAAACGTAAATAAGCCATTCCTACCTTTATAAAAGCATGTTTATTGAATGACACTTACAGCCTAACTAACAACAAGCTCTCAAGCACATCGCACTCAGTACAGGTTACTACAACAAAATTGTTTTCACCCCATACACCCATTCTAATAAAATCTAGCGACCTCTAATTTTAAAGTATCTTGATGTCGAGAAAAACAAAGTAAATACTCGCAGAAGTAATAATTAAAATAAATTTTTATTCCAAATAAGATGTCAGTTTAAAATCAATTAAAATAACAAATAAAAGCATTTGGAAACTGATGTGTGTAGAAATTTTAATACTGAAGTACCTCGAGAAATATAGCCATAGTTTGGAACTCTTGAAATTTGTCCCAGAGTGTTAGGTAATTTCGTTATCTTACTATGGACCCCGAGTGGCACAGCAGCATGTCTGCGGACTTATACTGCTAGAAACCAGGTTTCGATACCAGTGGTGGGCAGAGCACAAAGAGATCTTTGTGTAGTTTTGTGCTTAATAACAAACAACAACAACAATAATCGTTATCTTACTGTGTCTCACACACTGAGTCATTATATATATATATATATATATATATACTATATACCTATAATTAATACCTATTTTAATTTCATTGTGCTTTCGTATCTAATTACCAGAGAAATAACATTTAAGTTTGTCTTTTATCCAGGTTTTTTTCTTTACGAACGACACTGTTATTTTGAAGTTCCGTATATCCGTCTGTTTTATTGCCTCTGCCCTCCAGTGGCAAGCGATATGTCTGGGGACTTATACTGCTAGAAACCGGGTTTCGATACTCATGGTGATCAGAGCACAGATAGCCCATTCTGTAACTTTGTGCTATAGTTGGCATGCTGTGAACTTCGGAAGCTATAACTGTGATTGTTATAACGCTTATTAATCGGGAAACTTAAGATATTTGACCAGGAACGTTTATAAATTTCGAACATTGCAAACCATTTAACTTCAATGGATTAACATCGGATATTGTGGTACATTTACGAAAACATTACCTAACTACATCGGTGGAAACTCGACCTGTAATCGGCGTGTGATCAGCGAGGACTACAGGGCTAGCTAGCCCCTTGTTATGTCAATTATACCTACATCAACTCGAAATTAACTCGCTCATCGTAAACCCTCGATAAGATATTGTTACGTCTCCGTTTGTTAATTAACTTTCCGTAATTTCGTTTCCGACGAAACTTTAGCGACACAAGTCCTTACTTAATAAAACTGGTTTATTCTTTCCGAATACAACTTTACGACACACTTAATTTCAATATTCGCGCTAAAACAAACACTATAACGAACGAACGTTAACTTCAACAATACCCTGTGACTGCAGTTCAATTACTCACTATCTACACACACATTATTCCCCGTCACGTTGTCACCCTCTTTTATATACCAGACTACCCCATATCTAGTAAATACTAGAGCATTCGCCAAGGTACAGGATAGTTCTAGAAAATAGGTGGCGCCATACCAGTCACGTGATCTCGATGACGCAACACTGCTCCCTCCTTAGTATTGTTCGTCCCGGACAATTGCCACTTACAATAAACCAATTAACAATAACTTAATTAAATGTACAGAATTACAATCACAAAATTACAATTCAACAAAGTCTCTTAATTTCACGGGATGTATCTTCTTCCGTACTGGTCTCCGTCTCGTTGGCTTCTGCTTCATGTGGGATTCATCTGCTTCATCAGTAAATGTCCTATCATCGGTAACAGTCACATCAGTGGTAGTAACTTCACCAAGAGCTTCACCGTTTCCCTTCTCAAAACAGAGTAGAGTTTCTTCTTCGTTGGTGGCTTCTTCAGGTGGCACGTCTTCAGCAGCGTCATTTGTTCTGTTGTCCACTTCATCCCAACTGAAATGTCCTGGACCGTGATAATGCCAAAGCCTGTTGGCATGCACCACTTTTGGCTTACCTCGCCGACCACATTTTATCCGGAAAGTTACATCTGAGAGACAATCCACTATATCATATGGGCTTTCCCATGGAGAAGACAACTTAGGAGACT
>NW_013666225.1:226217-232725 GCF_000517525.1 Limulus polyphemus
TAATTCAATTTATATATATCAGTGCCAACAAGATTTGATCATGTCTGATTATCAAGATTTTCTTGAATAACTCTCTCTTGAACAACTAGAAAGATATAACAAAAATGAATTGCTCGAAATTGCCAAAGTTTTAGAAATAGAAGTTAAAAGATGAACTTGAGCTTGAACAAGCTCGTATCAAAGCCGATAAAGAGAAAGAGCAAGCTCGTATCGAAGCCAAGAAAGCACAAGCTCGTATCGAAGCCTAGAAAGAAATTAGTCTGAAAGAAATGGAAATTAGACGCAACTCCGATTGGCCAAGGCAAAATTACAGCTTTGAACTTAATTGATGTGTTAAAGTACCACCATTTAATGAAAATGAAGTTGATAAATATTTCCAACATTTTGAGAAGGTTGCCCAAACCATGGAATGGCACACAGAAAAATGGTCATTATTATTACAAAGTGTCCTGGTAATGCACAAGAAGCTTATGCCGCTCTCTCTCTCTCTAGAAGATTGTATGATTATGATAAGGCAGCTATTCTCAAAGCATACGAGTTAGTACCGGAGGCTTATCGCCAAAAGTTTTGAGGTTTCCACAAACAAGATAATCAGACTTATATGGAATTTGCCCACGAAAAGGGGGTTTATTTTGATCGATGGAGGAATTCGATGCATATTGGCAACAGTTTCGGCAAACGAAGACAATTATGTCCAATTGAGGAATTTAAACGTTGTGCACGTGACGACCTCAAACTTACTTGGATGAAAAGAAAGTTGACTAGAGGAAGCAGCTGCTCTTTCCAATGATTACACTTTAACACATATAACCACTTTTCATAAAAAAATATTCTTACTTATATTGGTTAAATCCACTAAAGTTGAGGATCCTTCTAAAAAGTCCAGCTCCTATAGTTCAAAATCTTCATACGGTTTGGCTAAAACTTTATTAAAACAATCAAGGCCTCTTTGCCGTTTTTGTAAAAAACCTGGTCATGTTATGTCCGATTGTTGGCGTTTGAAAAAAAAAGGAGGCAACACACAGTGCGTTTGTGTTCACATATGAACGTAGTTTCACCAGATCACCCGATGTTGTTGATTTGGCCACTGATATAATCAGCAAAGAATTTAGACCTTTTGTATCTGTTTGTTCTGTGTCTTTGACAAATGACACTGGCAATCCCAAACTCATATGTATTCTACGTGATACTGGGACAACTCAATCATTGTTGTTAGAAGGTGTATTTCTTTTATATTCGTTATTGCTCAGGGTATTGAGGTTGGCTTTGTTAATGCTCCTCTTCAGAACATTTATTTAGCATCAGACCTAGTTTCGGGACCAGTTGATGTTGGAGTAAGACCTACTCTGCCAATGAAAGGTGTATCATTGTTGTTGGGAACTATTTGGCTGGGGGAAAAGTTGTTGCCAAACCTAAAATGGTTAGTGAGCCGATCACTGTTTCATCTAAGGATGATGTTATTGTTGAGGAGAATTCCGATGTGTTTCCCTCGTGTGCTGTGACTCGAGCTCAGGCTAAGAAATTAAGCCAAAAACAAATTATAAACATGGATTCAGAGGATGATATTATAGATTTGTCTCAGACATTTTTTTGAACCCGACAGGGATCTTGTGGATGATTGTCCTACTAACAATACCACGGTAAGTGACAGTTATGGACGTGGGGGGATCTGATTCACCTGGTGAAGTTCCGTTTACTAAAAGTAAACTGATTGCTGAGCAAGAAAAAAATCTGCAGATCTCTTCACTGTTTAAATATGCACTCCCAAAAGATGAACTGGAGAAAGTTTCAAATAGTTATTTTTTTAAAATGCTTATGAGGAAATAGAGACCACCAGATGTGCCAGCTTCAGAGAACTGGGCTATTGTTTACCAAATCGTTGTTCCCAAAGCATATCATTCTGAAATATTGAAAGTTGCTCATGAACTTCTCATGGGAGATCATTTGAGTGTCAAATAAACATGTAACAAAATTATGAGACATTTCTTTTGGCCAAAAATTAGGCAAGATGTTTCTCAGCTTTGTGAAACTTGTCATACTCGTCAGCTGGTCGGAAAACCTGACCAGAAAATTTTTGTTGTTCCTCTGAAGCCTATTCCAGCTTTCGAAAAACCCTTCAGTCATGTGAAATTCAATCTGATCAAGGATTAAATTTTATGTCAGGATTGTTTCAACAAGTTGTTTATTAACTCAATTCTAAACAGATCAAATCTAGTGCGTATCATGCAGAATCGCAAGGTGCTCTTGAGATATTCTATTCTACCTTTAAAAATATGACGTGGACTTACTGTCTCAATAATGAGAAGGATTGGGACTAAGGAGTTAATTTATTATTATTTGCTGTCAGTTAAGGAATCGTTTGGGTTTAGCCCGTTTGAGTTGGTGTTTGGCAATTCAGTGCAGGGTCCTTTGAAGTTGCTGATGGAACAATGGTTGGAAGATGATCCGAAAGATATACACTTGTTGGATTACGTTTTCAAGTTTAGGTCCAGACTCGTACGTGCTTGTGAATTGGTTCGAGAAAATTTTGAAGCCATCCGAAACTAAAATGAAATACATTTATGGTGCAAGGCTGAAGAACGTAACTCCAGGCACAGTCAAAACAAAGTCTGATTTTCTTCATCGCATCATACTCGTAACATAATAAAATTCTGCAAAATTGTGTTGTTGTTTTTTCATCTTTTAAATTCTATTTCTGTAAACACAGATTATTTATATATCTTAAAAAATCGTTTGAAATGCTGGCTGCCTCCAGTTCAAGTAAAGTCCGAAAGTGCAAAAATCACCCAAACAATTTCTGTAACATTTGTGGAAATATATTACAGTTTCACAAAGGAAAAAACATCACACACGAGGTAAAGGTAGCTTACTACCTCTAAAAAATGGGTGACCAAAGAAAACATTGGGCTCCACATATTTGTTGTACAGTTTGCACATCTGGCTTGACACAGTGATTGAATAAGAAGAGAACAAGTATGTCATTTGCAGTACCCATGATATGGCGTGAACACAAAAATTATCTAACTGACTGTTATTCTTACATGACTAATGTTTAAGGTTATTCAAACAATACATTAAATATCGAGATATTGCATGTGCGATGAAACCAGTACCTTATGGGGACAGTCTTCCAGTGCCATATCCACCATCAAATTGGGAAACAGAAGAGCTATCCTGAAAAGAGGACAATAAAACATCTTCATCCTTTTCCTGCTTTTTTAAACTGGTATTGCCAGTATGTGTTGTTTTTGAACATTCTTAAATGCAATTTTCAATGAACAAATAAAGTTATTAAATAAAAAGCTGTTATTTTCACGATATATAAGAATATTTTGAATAAATCTATCATAATTCGAAAACTAGACGTGATCAGTAATTTTCAACATGATTTTTAGAATCAGCACCGTCAAATGACTCGGAAACAGTTGTATTTTTTCTAGTAGCAGAGACATTTTCCTTGTTGCCCAGTGTTATATATATATTGTTTCACAGAGGAAGGCACGTGACGCTAGTAACACGTCATGAGATTCTAGAAAGATCATGTCCGTTAGTGAAGCCTCGAGTGTTCTCCAGACGCCCTCTATTTCGTATATATAAAATCGGCGAGAAGTGACGGCACATATATATATAGATAATTGCAGACAGACAGACCGAGAGGACAATTGAGTCAAGCGCGGCAATAAAATGCGTGAATCATTGTGAATTATAGCGTGTATTTAAGTTAAAGTAACTGTGGAAATTAAGTGTATTGCAAAGTTGAATTGAGAAAGAAGAAACTAGGTTTATTTAAGAAAGGACTTGTGTCGCTAAAGTTTCATCGGAAATAAATTATACAGACGAACAAACGAACAGAGATATAACAATTTGGTGTCAGAGAGTGGAATTGAAAAAAAGAAAAAGAAGATGGAAACGAGAAGTGGCAAATCAAACTACAGCTTAGCAGATTTGATGGCAGCAATACAAGAACAGCAAAAGAAACTAGAAGAACGAGAAAATAAACAAGAAAAGAAACAAGAAGAGATATTACAGCAGTGGCAGGAAAACCTGCAACAATGGCAGCTCGAACAGCAAAATAAACAAGAGAGGAGTTGCTGGAGGGAAAAAGAAGAGAGACTACAGCAGTGGGTAGAGGAGAAAGAAAATAAACAACAAGAGAAATTACAGCAGTTGTTAGAGGAAAAAAAGAAAAGAAACAAGAAGTAAGAGAAAAGAAACAAGAAGAGAGGTTACAGCAGTGGCAACTGGAACAAGAAAGGAAACAGGAAGAAAGTATCCAACAGTTGCAGGAAAGTAAGAAGCAACTACAGAAAAGTCAACAACAGTGGCAAGAAGTACAAATGGAAAACATTAGCAAATTTCAAAGTGAATTAAATACATTAAACGATGGTTTACTGTCTTTTACACAAGGAGGATATATTAGCCATCAACCTAATCAGCCTCAGGCAACGGGAAGCCCCTTCCAGACCCCGCAGCTCAATCCTAATGCAGACATCTTCAGTCCTGTTAGAAGTCACATCCCAGATATGAATGTCAGCAATAGGGGCGATCTAGTACAAAGGAAGCCACAGGAATTCGATGGGAAGGCTCCGTGGGAAGCATATAGAGCACAATTTGAGCTCATGGCAGAGATGAATGGATGGACAGAAGAGCAGAAAACAGTATATCTGGCAACGAGCCTGAAGGGACAACCACTGGAAATACTTGGACAGTTGTCAGCAGACGACAGGCACAACTATTGAGCACTGGTAGCTGCTCTAGAGCTCAGGTATGGAACCAAAAATCAGTCTGAAGTCTACAGAGCTAGGTTTAGGACTAGAGTCCGTGCTAAAGGGGAGAGCCTCCAAGAGCTGGCACAGGATTTGAAAAGTATGGCACACAATGCCTACCCAACTTCACCACCCAATGTCCTCAAGTTATTACTGAGGGATCAGTTTGTAGATGTCTTGGCAGTCCACAACTGAAGATACAAGTGAAGCAAGCACACTCCTTTACTATGCAGTATGCAGTGGCCAGAGCTCTTGAATTTGAATCCTACGTTAAGTCCAGCACAGAGGTACTAATGTTGGTACAGTCATCAGGATTCAAGGCCAGAAAAGGTCCGCTTTCAGAGAGGTTTGAGGGACTTTGCTGACACTGTAACAAACATAGGCATAAGAAAGCTCAATGCTGGAAACTTCAACACAGGGAGATGCCACGGCAGGAAAGGCTGCTACCCAGAAAGATTGTTGGAACTGTGGAGAGCAAGGACATATGAAGAGCCAATGTAAGAAGAATACTACCAAAACTCAGCTTCGGGAAACCAGTAGTGGTTCGTGTTGATGGACACCTACCAACCCCAGTTGTGAAAGTCCCAACAGCTAAGTGTAAAATGTCAAGCACACATAGCATCTATGTGACAGGAAAGCTGGATGGCCAAAAGTGTAACTTTGTCATAGATTCTGCATCCCAGCAAACCCTTGTGAGTATCAAGGTGCTGGATCACAAAGGAGTACCAGAAGCCATACAGAAGCTCTGTGGTGTGACAGGACATTATACAAGGTTGTGGGGACCATTGTGGGTAACTATTGATCTCATAGGCATGAAGGACAGACACAAGGTATACTTGACTGTCACTGAAGACCAGTGCATATTAGGGTTGGACTACTTACTACCGAGGAAGAGTGTAATTAATCTTGATAAAATGAAGTTTGGAAACAACAAAGGCCAAATCCCGTTAAGTGTTAAAAGAGAGGTTGAACTAACGAGGTACCATCAAGCTGAAGTCAAAGTGACTGAAAGAGTTGATGATGGTGACGTGGAACCAAATATAGATATCAAAGTAGAACAGGAGAAAGACCAAGATTTGAAGTCAATAACTGATTTTCTGAAAGCAAGTGTTTTGCGCCTTGCTTGGGAGAAGGTGTCTAGTCTAAAGCCCTGTTACAAAGAACTATTGGGCACAATGGGACCAGTTGAGGCTTGAGGAAGGTATTCTTCTTCGGAGATGGGAAACTGCAGATGGGAAAGTGACGACCTGGCAAACGATTATACCGAGAAAGTTACGGGAAGTTGTGTTGCATCAATCCCATGATACTGTAACAGGAGGACATCTCGGAGTTAAGAAAACATTGAGTCACATACGACACAGATTTTACTGAATAGGTATGAGACAAGATGGGAAGAATGGTGCAGAACATGCAGTATATGTTGTGCTAAAAGGGGGACACAAGCATAAGGGACGTGCTCCAATGAAGTTATATCAAGTTGGTGCACCAATGGAAAGAGTAGCCATCGACATTGCTGGTCCTCTGCCCCAAACTCGTGCTGGAAACAAGTACATTTGTGTGGTGATGGATTATTTCACCAAGTGTCCTGAGGCATATGCAATACCAAATCAGGAAGATACAACTGTAGCTTCGGTTCTTAGTGATTTCTTCTTCAGATTTGGTATGTCATATGAACTGCATTCTTATCAAGGCCATACCTTCGGATCAGCTGTGTTCCAAGAATGCTGCAAGTTGTTTGGCAT
>NW_013666225.1:233512-237367 GCF_000517525.1 Limulus polyphemus
GTTCGTGAAGCCTCGAGTGTTCTCCAGACGCCTTCTATTTCGTATATATAAGACCGGCGAGAGGTGACGGCATATATATAGACAATTGCAGAGAGACAGAGACGGACAATTGAGTCAAGCGCGGTAGTAAAGTGCATAAATCGTTGTGAATTATAGCGTGTGTTAATGTGAAATTAAGTGTATTGCAAAGTTGAATTGAGAAAGAATAAACTAGTTTTATTTAAGAAAGGATTTGTGTTGCTGAAGTTTCATCCGAAAGAAATTATACGGGAAATTAACAAACGACCAGAGACGTAACAATATATTACATACTTTAGTACCCTTTTTCTATATCAGTGATATGCGCTGTTTTCTGTTTTTATTAGTTTAAAAACGTCTTACAAATTGAAAATTGTGCATCAAACTTTCTTTGATCTGGATGAGCCAGTTTTTTCCAAAATCCTTAATCGGTCCAGTTTCAAGACGTTTTTATAACCTTGTAAATATTTATCTTCTGACTTTTGAGGATCTTTATTAGCTATTCTTTTCTTCGCTTAGATAAGCTAGAAGCAAAATCAAAAATAATTTTTGTTGCAACTAGTGTAATGCAATGTTATCACAGTTATTCTGTCAAAATAGTTTCAAAAATGTGACTTTTATTCAAAAGTAAAAGAAAATATGTTTTCTGTAGTTTTATAGGGAATGTAAAATTATTTCAGATTTTGTTATTTGCAGCACAAAGCCACATAATGAGCTATATGTACTATGTCCATCCACCATGAGTAATCGAACACTGACTTAATTAAGCATTATAAGTCCTTAAACTTACTGCTGAACCGCCTGGGAAGAGATTTTTAGGGAAAACATTTGGTGACTGTTGGCTACCCACATATGCAAGAATTACAATAAAACCAATTCTTCATGAAAACTTTAAAAAGTCTTTTATTGAGGCTCTTTGTACAGACATTTCCTGTAAATTGATGTGGAGAATGTGATAACAGTAATGCATTTTTTTTATATAAATTTTTCAACTTAATCATACGAGAGAAAATGGACAACTTAATATTCTTCTTCAACTAACCCTTGTGTTTAAAGTTAGTTTTAATTTTTCCCCTACTATATAGTTTTGAAATACTTGAATTGTTTTGTACAGTTAGTCTGGTCTAGTGGCTATCATGTTGGGTTGTGGATAAAAGGGTCCAATGTTTAAGAGGTCATGTTCTTGAAAAGAATCTGTACTTAAAGCTGTAGGTGCGTTATGAAAGTGATATTAATACTTGTATTTGGTTCAAAGAGCCACACAAAGATAATATGGATGTGCTGCCTTTCTTTTGGACAGTAGTATAAAATCACCATACCTGAATCTTAGGGGTTTCTGACCTGGTCATTTTACCTATATGCCCATAAATTGCCATTAAGGTTGACATTTCCAATCAAATTACAGCAAAGTTAATCTAATTTAATACTGTATCTTTACCTTTGTATTTATACTGCTGTAACATGTTTTATCACTTTCATTGTCTGGCAGGTTTACTTAGATTACTTGGTAAAAATAATTTGAGGTTCAGTCCACGTAACTATAAGAAATTAATTTATTTTTTTTATAACATTCTAAAGACCACGTTCATTTGTATGTAGTTGTAGGCTTAATGGCATAAATAATTTTTGAACAGTAACTCCACAACTAAATGTAGGCCTAACCTCAAATACAAGATTTAACTATAAACTGTGTGAAGTATGCCTAAGTTAATTAGCTTAATTATGAATAACAAATAAGTAACTGAATAGGAGAATAAATATAACTTATCGTTAAATATTTCACATTGACTGGCACTCCTATGAACTCACTGTTTATTCATACTTATAACTAACTTAATTTCAACCATCATCTAGTTAACATCTAATTTAAAATATTGAAAATATAACTTACAACACTGCCCCTTCCTGGACTACGAATTCCCTTGAACAATCCTAATACAAAATACAATAATGCTATAAACTGTCCATGTACCAAGTCTTTATGGTAGTTTTCATTTCTGAGGATTATGACATTGATTTGATGCCTCTTGTTCCCTTTTTTGTAACTTGTTGTCCTGTCACTTTGGAAGTTTTTTCTGCGCAGATAGTCAAGTGAATCTACTAGTGGCTCTATCCTTGTTGATGATCTGGAAGTGGTCGCTACAGTTATACAGTTGGCTGTTGTTTCACTGACATACTTTTAAAGACAATCACAGTGGATGACCTATGGCTTGGAAATTCTGTCTTTCTGGATTCTGTAATTGACATCATTGATTTATTTCAGTATACATATGACCATTCCCAACATCTGTTTAACTTTGGTGGGGATTGTACAATCCCCACCATGTCAATTCGATGAAATCTTGTTTCATCAGCATTAACACCATAACAAATTTATATTTTCTCACCAGCTGATTTAAGACTTTTTAGGAAAAGACACGTAAATTTCAATTTTGTGTAACACTATGCTGAGTAACTATTTTCCAAATGAAAGTACAGAAGGTCCATTGGCACTTTACATTATTTTCCAAATACCAGTGATGATGATGTGTTGCTTGTAGCTTTATGTACTGCTGTTCAACAACTCACAAGTAACAGGAAAATATCTTGATACCACTTTTTCTGATGTTCATCCACATGGACAGTTAATTTATTTAACACTGTATGGTTGTATTTCTTCACTATGCCATCAGAAGATACATGAAGGGCTGTTGTCATGACCTTTTTTCCGGGACGTTGACATACTTACATAAACAAGGTTGACTCAGAATTCCATCCCTGACCTGAGTGAAGTTCCATAAGTACCTCAAACCTTCAAACAAATTCATTGATGAGTTACCTTGCGATAGTTTCTGCTTCGTGGTTAGGAACAGTATATGCTCTGGCCACTTGCTAAAATAGTCCATAACAACCAGGATGCACTAATATTTATTGTTATTCTGTGGGCAGAGGACCAAATACATCAAAACCAACTGAAGTGTCGCTCCAAAACAATATTGTTGTACTATTTCTTTTGTAAATGTTTGTGCTCACTGCAATGTTTACAGGATTTAAACCAATTGTTTATGAATACCTGGTACCTAACCTAATAAAAGCACTCTCTCATTCTCTTCAGTGATTTCTTAACCTAAGGTCTAGCTGTTCGAAGGTTGCGTAAATAATTCTTCGTCAATTTCATTCGACGATATCCACTCTTATAATTCAAGGTAAAAACAATTTTGATTCAGACAGAGCATTCAAAGTAGATTAAATCCTTGGAAGTGTGTATGCATCCTTTTTTGTGACTTCATTCACCTTCTAGTAGTCCATGCAGAACTATATGGATTCATCCTTTTTCTTCACAATCAATAGGTGATGCCCAAGGATTAGTAATCAGATCTGTCACACCTTGTTCCTTTATGGCTTCTATATTCTTGAAAGCATCTCTCTGTTTTGCAAGCTGAACTCATCTTACTAACTGACATATTGGAGATGCATTTACAGTATCAGTCTTATGAGATATTTTATATTTTTTAGCCTCTGTTATTAGGTATGCTGGCAAAGGTCTTGATATTCTGTGAGCAAGTTACAGTGGCGAAGCAAGGGTTCTCAGCACTTGGGGACAAAGACACTTTTGGCTCCCCCACCTCTGAAATGTTTGGATTATTTGTTTTGTGACTCATTACCCACTTAATAACAATAACATAAAGAATTAATTACCGCCTTATACAGACCTAAAATAAAGTCACAATATAACATCTCACAATATCACAACTGGAACTAATGAAGTATAGCCTACTAGGTGTACCTACATAATTTGTAAACCATTTTGATATTTATGTTTGTTCAAAGTCACATAGCTAGAGTAATCTTTCAAGC
>NW_013666225.1:238301-268203 GCF_000517525.1 Limulus polyphemus
CGAATTTACGGGAAATCAATTAACAAACGGAGACGTAACAATATGTTACATCAATCTCGTATTTTCTTTTTGTTGAACATACACTTACCTGTACATTGTACACTAGGACTTGTATTTGATCTACAGATGAACAATGGAATAGTGTAATTTACTTCTGTACGTCAATTCGGTCTCACTGTATTTCAGTGGGCGGCTTTTAAAAGTTAAAACTGCAAGCGTAATACACACAAATAACGTAACACTGTGTCGTATTTACTTAAAGTAGGGCAGTTGCGCTATATCCTAGGGGAGGGCATAATTATTAATTAATAGGCATTATAGATCAGAGGAAATTTTGCGCCCCTTCACACCTGCGCCCGGGAGCTACTGGCCCCCTCCCCCCTCTTGCTACGCCTCTGGCAAGTTATGTAACCAATGACACTGATCAGCTGTAAAACCTCCACGTCTCCTGTCATACAGCTCTCGTGAGATGGTTAATTGTTCTTAAAAGAAGATTTGAGCTCAGATTTCCTACATCTTGTCTCTTAGATGACTACTAATGATTTTGTTTGATGTAGATGTACAACCTGTACATTTGGATAAATGATAATAAATAATAAATTGACACGTCAATGAGAACACCTTTTGGCTTCTACCTTTCCTTGTCAGTCTCAATCACAGTCATTGCTTTCTTTCTGGTTGTAAAAGACATTTAGGAAACGGTGTCAGTTCCTGAACCAAACATGGTGGAGTCTTGCTTTGGAGGCTTCATTTACATATATGCCTTTTAATGGAGCTTTTTATTATATGCATATTGGTTACTAGCTTCTCTATGTTCCCTATATGAAGTAAATTCAATATATAAAGCTGTTTGCTTTCCTAACAGTCAATGTTTTGTTAATATTCCAAATTAAAGTGCAATAATTTCCTTACAACTGAAATAATTAGTCAATGCATCATGGGTAAACTTAAGTAAAAGCACAATGAGTTGCTGACTTGGTCCGTCCATTCCACTTATGAATCAACTGAATTATTTCTTAAATGAGCCTTAGCTGTCCCCCTAAAAATAGCTGATGTAATGTTGAGAGGCTTTATTTTTAGGACATTTAGAATTACTAGGCAATATTTTGCAATTTCTACAATGACAGTGACCTGAGTGTGGCCTAGTGCTAAATGTGACTGGACTGTGAACTAGAGGGTCCATTGTTCAGGACCAGTTGCTGCAAAACATGCTCTGTACTCTTGGGTCATGGATGTGCTGTAAGTGATGGTCAAATCTCACTATTCGATTAGATAAGTGGATCCTATTGGCTAGCTTCCTTCCTTCTAGCCTATCAGTTCAACATTAGGGATGATTATGTGTGGATAGCCCTTGTGTAGTTTTCCATGAAATTAAAAAAAAATCACCAACGTTCCTGTAGTTCACTTTTCCCTGTCTTCCATCAGTTTCTCTGTAAGAGCTGATGAAGGACACATGAATTATTGTTTGTTGTTGGTTATTTTTTTTTACTCATGTGGTAATAGTTCTAATGTTCCATGTGGAGTTATATGAGATTCACTCAAAGTTTGTGGTAAGGCTAAAGTTCTGGAAGCCGAAGCTACTTTAGGCATGTATTGAATCTGATGTGGACTAATGTAGTCCATTAGTCTATTATAAAGCTCTGGGGTGGTATGTTAGAACTATAGGCTATAATAAGATGGCTAAAAGAGGGGCAAATATGTGACATGGGTGTCTTTTATGCATGGAATGTTCATATTTCAACGTAATGATTTGGTGTCCCAACTCATCAACTGAAAGTTGATCACAATAAATAACATGGATTAAAGATAACAACATTCTGCCATCCAATGAAAGAATCTCAATGTTTTGTGGTTAAAGTTAAGCTTGGAGATCATTGCTTCTTTCTGTGTGTTACAGGGGAAGGTTTTCTCGGTTATTAGTCTGTAACTGATTATTTTAAATCTGCATTCTTTCCTTTAGATGGCAGTCCATCAGAATGGATACCTTGAGTCTCTAGTTTCAACAAGTCTAGATAGATCAGTAGGCGCATACACATTATTTTTAGGCATTTTAGGGGTTCGTGACCCTAGTTGTCTCCGAGTGTCAAGCATAGTAAGGTAAGTTTCAAAGTTCCTAGTTGAACTTTCGTTTTCTAGAATATATATTCAGATTACTTGGTCTTTAACAGGAACTTGCTCTGTGCTAGTCACCATTCAGTTACTACATGCAGCCACATAATACTCTATAATTACTATCTTGGCTGTAACTTTGGTGATCCTAAGTTGGCTGGCAAAACATTTCTTTTAGTGCTCTTCTTTTCACTCAGTCTTTAAAACATTACATTATAAGTCAATATGGTTAGCTAGCTTATATATACCAAAGAGTATTTGGCTTGGCTTCCATTTGTATTGATGGCAACGTTACTAAGGTTAAATGCCACTGTCCTTAATTTTGAACTATTGACGAGAAGGAAGGCAAGTCAGTCATCAGTACTTTACCACTCCCATCTACCTTAAGAGTTGAATATTACTGTTATAACATACTCACCGTTTAAAGTGTGGGGAATACGTTGTCATATTGCAAACCTGGTTCTCTAGCTCTGAAATGCAAAGTTCTACCGCGGATTTAATCCGTGATATTAGCCTAACTTACAAACGCCATAACTGCCCAAAAGTTTGCACTAGAGAAATAAGATTTACTTGTTATTTATATTATAACTAAATTATAACTATATTATAGTTATAATTATTATAACTATATTATAGTTATAATTATTATAACTATATTATAACTAAAACGTCTTTACTATAAAGTTACAATAATGAAAATATATGCACGTGCTTCCTAATCCGTTTTATCCACTATGATATCATTAGGCAGCTAATAAACAGGACAATACAAACACAAATATAAGGGTTAACCCTTCATATTGACAAAGACAACGTTAGTAACAAAAATATATATCTAAAGTTACATATTTCAATATATTAAATAAATAAAAGTGTGGAATAACAATAGAAAAAGTTTATATTTCCAATCATATACACAGACGTTAAGGTGGAAACTAAGGTCTTCACACCCATAGTTATGTAATAATGTCTTTGAAGCCTTTTATAATGAAAATGTTTTAGGATTTAGCTGTTTTGTGAAAATATAGCTCTATTTTTAACTTTCTAAGCGCCTTCATCAGCTTTTTGTCTGAGTTTGTTTGCTTGTTATCAAGCACAAAGCTCACAATTGACTGTCTGTGCTGTGCCCAATACGGGTATCGAAACCCGGTTTTTAGCGTTATAAGCTTTCAGACTCAACGCTGAGCCACTGGGGGCTTTTGTATGAGGAAAGATATTAAGATAACATTGAAGTTATTGTATGCAAAGAAATCTGGTTCAGGTATGATTTTTCAAGGAATACTAACTGGTGAAACTAAATACACCAGAGATAAGGTTATCGAACAATAATAACACGATTATTTTTACGTAAATTGTACAAATAGTCCAAAACCAACAATGAACTACTCGTCTCTAAAACTAAACAGTAACATGTGCAATAATAACGTATCTCAGACGCTAGGCTCTTCTAAACTTACAATGTCGGAGTCACTTTACAGGTTTTCAATGGTCACACGACGTTGTTGGGGAGGACTGTGTAAAATTAGCAAACAGAGCCTGACAGTAGAGCCAATTAGAGTCAAAAGGGTGTAGTTCAAATATGTTATTTAACCCATACTTGTCAGCTGCAAGTAATTCAGCATCAAAATGTTGAACACTGTTCACATATTAATATCATAAAAGTAATACAGAGACCTAAGAAAGCTTTTCACACGATTATTACAGGTGGGTATGTCCTCCCAATTGAACCAGGAAGTGAAAAGAAAAAATCCTGTATGTCAAAGTAGAATGGTGAACTAATGCAGGTGAGAACAATGAATAAAGTGTGTGCAGGTAGGAATGTTACATAATAGTAAATAAAATGTGTGAAGGTAAGAATAGTGAATAAAGTGTGTGTTCGTAGGAGGAGAAAAAACAAGCTTCTGATTTGTGACAAATTAAAACTATTTCGCCTGAACAATATTTACCTTTCTAGAAATGTTAAACTTAATAAAAGTTACCTACAGTGTTATCCAAGACACATTTTTACCATACATGTATATAATAGAACTATTTCGCCTGAACAATATTTACCTTTCTAGAAATGTTAAACTTACTAAAGTTACCTACAGTGTTATCCAAGACACATTTACCATACATCTATATAATTTCTTCATTCAGTATTCCAATGCTAGCCACTAGGTGCTTCTTTTTTTCAAGGAACTTTGCTTTACATAAAATTATAAAGCGTAGTTGTAGTTATAATAGTAAGCTTTTTTAATTTCTTCTGGATACTCTTTTTATTTTAATTGCATTTTGTTCGTATTTCCGAATAATAGTCACTGAATCACTGTTCTCTACTTCTCTCTACATTAACCTGAGTCATTGTTTTCTTTGACTTAACTTCATGTTTATTTTCGTTGGCTCCAGTCTCAGTGCACAGTCACATTTACCAGATTTAGCTTTTTATTCTCAATCTACGCTGTTTCAGTTTCTCTGCTCAGTTACTCAGCTTGGAGAAGGTATAGATAATATAACACAGTAACGGTTTCCTAAATAAGTCTAATTCAATCATCTTTCTTTCTAGAATATTCTAGTCAATCTTTATAATAAGGATGCGACCACCCATTTTCTAGAGCTTAGACCTTTTTTTGAAAACTTCCCCTTTCTGTATAACTACCCACAATTCAAAATTAACACTAGCTTCCTTATATCCTTCTATGTCACGAGGAATCATTTAGAACTCTCTTAAGTACAAAATAGCTACGACGTATTGCAATTTTGTAATGATTTCAGTTATATACACAAGATCTAGGTACTCGACCTATAGCAAATTTTACGAACCTAGTTTACTTAAAAGGAAATGTTAAGCCTAAATGGAAACATGAAAACAAAGAACAGATTATATTAGGTTTCCCTAAAGTATAGAACTAACATGGAACTTCCCATAAATTTACAGAGCTTTTCAAATAGAAAAGAGTGACGTGTGTGGGTGCGTGGGAAGCTTTTAACGATCGTTAAACTAGGCAAAAGTAAAATTAGGAATAGGGAAATACCGACAACGTCACCATATGCGTATGGTAGGGGTGGGTGTATATAATACTACGCATTGGAAAAGGGAAAGGTATTTGTGGAATGGAATTGTCAATCAAGCCCCATCTTAGACAGCAGTGTTTATGTGTTAAGGTTTTGTCTGTGTAATTCCTTCATTTGTTTATAGACACTTAGAGTACGTACCATCACCCTGTTGAGTTTTCATACTTACCCCCGATACCTAGGTTTTGAAAGCGTTGCTAGATCAGATTTCTCTGATTAGATAAGTCGATCGGCTTGTCACATTTGATCAGACCATTCGGCTGAAGGTGTCTTTTGTACTAGAAGTGTTTGGTTGATATAACGTGTTGTGGAATAAGTTTAACCTCGTAGTCATGGAGATGCCCCGCACGGCCATCAGATTCGTTAAGTACTCTATACCTAACCTCATGTGTAAGAAGTCTAGGCAGGTCACTCAACTGTTACTTTAAATGCACTGTATCGCTCTTACATTTTATAAACCTTTTCCATTTAAATACAAAATACCACGACCAAAAAAATTGTTTTATACACGAAGTAGGAGTTTTACCCCTGGTCTCTAATTAGAAGACACAGGAACTAGAAACAAGTATGAGGAAAATAAGGCAGACTTGAACTATTTAGCACAGACAGAAAACTTGGAAACAGATCATAGAAAATAGAACTCACCCACATAATGCTGATGAAGAGAAGCTAAGTACTGACTAATAAAACTTATTCATATATAAATATAATGCATTTTTTCTAAACTTAACTTCTTGCTCATATATATATGACTTGCAATAAACTGGTTTAACGAACAGTAGATATAACACAATAGACTTTTTTAAACTAAGAAAGTGCCCCTTTAGTTTTTCTGTTGAGGAAAGTAAAAAAAGAAGAGGTAGTAAAAATCTGGTTTACTCCTGCGCTAATTCTGGATTTTTAATGGTATCGTGGTATGCCAGTACCACACATTCTATTTTCATATGGTATATATCCATAATATAGTAATAATATTTGAAAGTTTTACTAAAATTCTTGTTTTCATTCTGGTAAATCATTTTCAGATTGAGTCATGCGCTAGCTTAGCCCTATATATCAGCCATGGACGGAAATCCGACTCCTCCTCCTCACACTCACAAAGGATTTTATACCACAATGATTTTTGTACCTTATTCTGTACCGAACCAATTTCTAGTTGTTTTTCAGTTAGCCTGTACAGCCGTTTACCCTTACTACTCCTAAAAGTCTTACATCGCGCAAGATGTGTATAAAAGGGGTAGTGTAAATCCATTTGTTTCTAACAAACTTAAATAACCCCCTACATATATTGTATTTAGTACCACTGTAAAGAGTATTCAATAGATTTTAATGTCATGGTAAATACATTTCTTTTGTTTTACTTGCGGTACTCAAATTATTAAAAGAGTTGATTGCTTTGAATGAAAACTCTCAATTTTACCTAATGATTTTGTCTTGTAAGTCGTCTAGACTTTTTATTGTAAAGAATTAATATTAAATCAAAGCCACGTTTCTTTATTATTTGTAACTGTTTTAGTTTCCCAATATTTCATGAGAAGTATATTTTAATCTGGCTTTGACAATGAACCAGTTTTTAAAATAAGAATATATATGCTTATATTCATCATCTTTAGCTTGTTCAGTAGCCAATTATTTTCTAGTGTTAACATTGAAAATGGTAAAAACTTTAGGTGCTAGCTTACAGATGTCCAAATCTGGAGTTTCTCCTGGGAGATGGATGAGGGTCAATAGGATGTCTAGATAGGGCATCGGGGAACTGGTTTTATTTTTCCTTTTCTGTGCAATATTTCAAATGTCAAAGCTTGTTATTTTAGTGACAAATGCACCAGTCCACCAGTTAACTTTGGAGCTGTCTGTAACCATATGAAGGCAGTGTGGTCAGTTATAATTGTAAATTCATCTCCATCTAGGTATATCTTAATTTTTTTATAGGCCCATACTATGGCTAGATATTCTAACTCTTTAATAGTATAGTTTCTTTCTGCAGAGTTTAGTGTTATACTGTCATATGCTATGACACCTTTCTGATACAGAACTGCTCCTAATCTAACGTTTAAAGCGTTAGTATGCAAAAAATAGTACAAGACCGGGGATTAATATAGCCTGCTTTAATTTCTTGAATGCATCCTCACACTGGGGGATCCATTTTGACCTGAAACACTTTCTTTATAACAGATATAAAGGTTCAGAAATTGTAGCAATGTTTGGAATGAATTGATTGTACCAGGCACATATACCCAAGAATGTGCTTAAATCTTTGCAGTTGTTTGGAGCTGGAAATTCTACAACAGCTTTCACTTTGTCTGTCAGAAGAGAGTTTAAGTCCTAAATTGAGAATTCTGGTTGGCAAAATGTGCTTTTAGAACTTGTAAAGTAAGATTAGCTGTACATAGCTTGTAGAAAACGAAGTCAAGGTCTTTCAAGTGTTGTTCAAATGTGGGTGAAAACACTATAATATTGTCAGTATAAGTCTGGGAACATTGAGTTGCTCCTGCTAAAGCCTTATTCATAAGTCTTTGGAAGGTGGCAGGTGCATTTTTAAGACCAAAAGGCATCACTTTAAATTGATAAAGTCCGTTATCAGTTATGAAGTTAATGCCCATCTTAAGAGGTATTTGCCAATTTATAGTGGATAAGTCTGATGAACTGATACAAGGTTGCCCCTGACAAAACATTCAAAATATTACATATATGAGCCAATGGATAGCAGTCAGATTCTGAGACTTGTTTTAACTTCCTGTAGTCAACACAGAACCTACAATCATTAGTCTTTTTTTTTGACAATAATTACTGGAGACGCCCAAGAAGAAGTGGAGAGTTCAATTAACTCATCACGAAGGATTTCATCCACTTGATCATGTAGCACTTGTAATTTAGTGGGAGAATAACGATAAGGTTTACTAAACACTGGCTTTTTGGTCGTAGTTACAATACTATGTTCAAACAAATCTGTGAGGTCAGGTTTATTGCTAAAATATTGGCATATTTCAACCCAAGCTGCTTTAATTGTTCACAGTCTTTACTCTTTAAATGTGAACATTGTACTTCATTCAATATATTTTCATTCTCAAAGTCATGCCTAACAGATGGCACATTTAATGCAAGAACATTTTTGAAGAAGTTAATGGTTGCTTGTTTTGCTGAATGAAGTCTAATCCAATAAGACAAGATACAGCCATATATTTGACGACAAAAAAAACATTGGTTCACAGTGGTGTTTGTTACTAATAGGTTTGCTTCAAAATATACTAATGGTTGACAGTTCGTCATTCCATTTGCCCATGTTACCCTTACTCCAAGTTTTTAGTTCAAGTGTTGGATCATTTCTCTTAATTTATTGCCATATATTTTCATTTAATACTAAATAATCCAATCCAATATCTATACGACCTACTACTTTCACACCATTAAACAGGTTAGGTGTGACAGATCCATTTTAGTTTTTAAATAGTTAATGGAGAGTTTTACTTTCATGGGACTCAAAATCTGCTTTTTTGATTCTTGCTCTCGTTTCCTGATCAATGTCCTTCATTTCGTTGTTCCCTATTTACGTATTTTACTTTATTGTGACTATGCATAGATAAGTGCCCTATTTGATTAGAAGTATAGCAACTTTTCAGTTTTCCAAATAAACATATCAACTGATTCCCCCGCAATAACGTGGTACTTTTTACTAAAGAGTTCCTTAGCCAATTCAATATTATCTAACATCACTAGGTACAAATTAATCAATGTTTCTTTGAATTTTCCTCAGTGTTTGAAAGCCATTTTTGATCCAAAACCATTCCACCATTCTAGTGGCTCTCCCCTCAAACAAATAGCCATACTTTCAACCCATTTATTTTCAGATATTTGATACATATAAAAATGTCTTTCTAAACATTTAAGAAACTCCAAGACATTAGAATCAGACTTACCGCCGAACTTCTCAATAGGCAGGGGTGGTGGATTGACTGCAATGACATAAATCAATGAATTTTCCACAGGTATGTAGGTAGAATGGACTCTGGACGTTTGTGGTGCGGGGATGGAGACTTTGATTCTCTCGCTAGTAGATCAGTCATAATGTGTGTTAGCATTTCTACCTGTTCTGTCAATACTGACACAGACTGCATCAAGCTTTCCACATCAGACTCACTAAACTCCCATAGTAACAGTTATTTTCAAACACAAGTTAACTTATATTTAACTGAACTTAAATTATTGGTGAATTAATCACTCGATACCAAATTGAGAAACAAAAATATCCAAAGTCACAATTCAACCTTTATGAAAAAGGTCTTTGTTCAAGCACCAATGTAGTGATCTAAAATGAACACACTGTTACAATCAGGGTTCAAGAACAAAAACACAACTTATTCACAATAACAACACTGGCCAGGACTTCACATCAATATTAATAAACAATTTATCATAAATATTAATAAATCAATAATAATGGAATCAGGTAAAAAAAAAAAAAACAAGAAGGAAAAAACCCAATTCCTAAAAATAATACAGCAATCACATTATCCAAACAATACCTTTCAATATCTGTAACAGTATTAAATGACAAACAACAACAACTATACCTTTCAATAACTATATATATCTCTCTCTCTTAGTGAAGCTTCTGGCACGGTATTTATTCATAGAGTAGGTCACGAGAGTACAACCTCATGCGATCATATATGTATATATATTATTCTGCTACATTAACAGTATCTGTACTTCACTGCTAGGGAAGCTGGTGTCAGTTTCATCACACACACACATATATTTGCTCAAAATACAAATGATTATGTAGAATGTGAGTTAGCATATTAATGCAACTAAAAATTCATAGATAAACTAAACAATAGAATGAAATAATAAATGAATAGTAAACATAACCTTAATCATAAAAAATAGAATTTGATATTTCACATGGTTAGAACACATTGACAGTGGCTTTATATCGAGAAATTACTTACAAAAGGATAGAACCTCACATTTCTGCTGACACATGCTCAGAATAGATATTAGCTTAATATATGTAAGATGGTTTATAGTTACACTAATTATCAGAAGATGTATCATAAAGCTGGCAATCTGAATGGATCACCATCAACACTGATCTGCCTCAGGATCATCACTCTTGCCAGTCTAATTCAGCATTTATGCCATTAATATAGACCATCTTGACAGTCCAACCAGATGCAATATGCTAACATTTACTGATGTTATTCTATAGCAGAAACTCTAGCAAAGCTAAAATTGGAAACAAACTGCAACCATCTTCAAAGAGTGAGCAAATGGTGAAATGTCACAGGAATAGTCATCCATCCTGCCACAGTAATCATCTGCTGAGTAAACAGCAGACATGCTGATAAAACCAAAAGTATTATCTTATGTTATGGACACTGTTATTGACCGCAGACATACCATGCATTTTATACCTTTTTTAATTTTATTGTGGACATTTGAATTTTACAAAATATTTCATTTATTCTGAGTCTATGCAACTTTCGCATAACACATGGTCCACAAAAACCATTATGTTGACTTCGTTATTGTTGCCTTTGTTTTTTTGCTCTTCTTTTACGTTAAAACCTGTTTTTCCTGCAGGGATATTGCATAATGCTGAATGTTGTGCAAGATGGTAGACGACAGTAGTGTCCCATGCCGACAGTTATCTCGAGGTATGACCACTCCCTCTTCTTTGAATGAGAATGACCAGTCATGTGGTTAATGCTTGTCACTGTGGACAAATATGATTTCCTGTTAAGTAAGAACAGTTCAATTTAAAACTTAATACTACACATGATCTCATGTGATTTGGTTGACAGAAAAAGGTAATGAGGCGAAAAGCCAGTTCATGAATTCATGAGTCCATTAGAAGGCAAAAATCCATCATCATAAGAACAACTATGCACATTATATTTTCTTTGTTTATAAGGTGTTAATTTTTATTACACACTACATGCAGTCTGTTTATTTCTTTGTTTGAATTCAGTCAGTTTAGTTAAATTCAGTACCACTTTATAATTTATCCTGTCACTCCTTCCATTATTAAGTGGACCAACCTAATACTCTTTGAGGAAATCTGTTAATCTAAGAATATCACATTACCATGCCTCTGGAAGAAACAATGAAGTATTTGGAGGTAACATTCAACAGACAACTCAGTTTCACTAGCTACAGTAATATCATGATAACCAGAGCTACTATCAATGCACGAAAAGCTGCAGCAGGAAATAGAACTTAGGAATGTCCCCTAATTCTGCTTAACCAAAATTTTATCCACATTATTCTACACAAGTATGAGTATCAGTATGAATGCTACACAGCTAGATAAGACTGACCCTTCGATGTAGATTTCTGTATATGGTGAGGAGACCTCCAAGAGTAAATTATATCTGTACAGCTTACTTCCTTTGTTGTCCAAACATCCACCTGTGAAGGGAAAGGGAAGGTCCTGGTAATTGAGTGATATTGGGGTAATGCAATACACCACTTTAGTCTTGAATTTCTGTAAATGGGTGGCTCCCTCAAGGGTTATTGACTAGTGCTGTGTAGCTAGGTTCACCTGAGTGCTAGTATTAGGCATTCTCAGCAGGCGTTGTAGAAATTATATCTAGTGTTACTGTTAGAGTATAGTGACCACAAAACCTTGACATGGCTGCATTGTTTTAGTTTGACAATGTAGTATGTCCTCTTGTAGGACTCCGTTGTGGGGAGGGTCAGTGGGTACTGAATCTTTTCGTTTTCTCATAGATGTTCAAAATATTAAAATTCAAAGTAAAATAGAGAAAAAAAACATTAAGTGGAAAACAACCACGTTTGGAAGACTGCTCAACAATCATCATTTACTAGTGTTTCTGTACCTAAGTTTCTCATTATTCATTCATTCTATGATGAATCTTTGATGTCTCTCTTTTTCTTCCATTAGGGATTAGAGGGGCTTGCCAGCTCTCTTAATTTGGTTAAGAAATTAGGTTATGGGTCAAACCATCTACACCACAACACAGTGACTTCCTTTTGAAATCAAACTTCATTGGGGATATTCCTATCGAGGTTACTCCCTATGTTACTTTGAATTCCTCAAGAGGAGTGATCACGGGAAGGGACTTGCTTACTGTCCCTGAGCCGAGGATTCTCACTTTTTTTCTACAGCCAGTAAGTTCCGGTTATGCAACATATCACCACTCATAAAGATCGAATAATTTGGTCTACCCACGTTCTCATTTTTAAGTTTGCATCTCCACGTCCACCTGTCTTTGTAAAGGCAGGTTATCTGAACTGTAAGGTAAGACCTTATATGTCAAACTCTCCCCTATGTAACGAATGCCAATGGTTTGGCCACTCAAAGATATCGTGTCGTTGTACTTTGATGTGTGCTCATTGTGGTGGCAAAGACTGTGATAGCTTTGACTGTCAAGTTGTTTAACAATGTGCAAACTGTAATGGTTTTCAACACTCCCACTTTCGTTCTCACCCTAAATTACTGGAGAAAAAAAGAGGTACAGCAACCATAGACCATCAATAACACTTCTTGTCCTGAAGTGGAGAAAACATTGTTCCATCTCCTAACTTTGTTGCTACATGTCATTTCACTGCTACGGTGTGGGTGCAGGCAGATCTCTCTGTTTCTCCCACAGAGTATTTCTCTCATCATGTGAAGGGTTTTCTACATTCCAAGAATACAAGAGTTGACAAGTATACGTTTACTCCAATTTCAGTTGTTACTGCAACACCCAGTATGGTAGATGAATTATGGAAGTGTGGCACTGCTGGTTTACCAGAATGTGCCCACCATGTGTGCCACTCATTATACTCCTAGAGCCTGTTGCCATCCATGCCTCCATAGGTCATACCATCACTATTTTTTCTCTTTACCTATCACTTGGAGAGGATTACAATCAAGCAGATCTTGATGATCTTATTGAACGGTTGTCATTTCCCTTCCTCAACTTGGGTAACTTTAGTGGTCACAGTCAACTCTGGGTTGGTGCTGATATTGATGAGAAGGGTCGTTCTGTAGAGTGGGTATACTCTCAGATCACATCCTTTCTCTCTTTTTGATACTGGTTCATATGCATATTTTCATGTACACTGTCAGTCTTTTACTGCTATTAGTTTAACTATTTGTTCCCCTTCCCTTCTTTCATATTTTTTCCTCTTAGAGGGTGGAGAATTATCCTTTTTCCATCCTTCTGAGAAAGATTGGCTATGATTGATGCCACCCATCTCATGTGCCATGGTGGGAGCTGGAGCAGGCTGACTAGCTCATATTCACTATTGGTCCTACTGTCGCTAATCTCCTCATCATTAATGATTGCATGGAGGCAGTAATTTATTGTATTGTCTAGGCCACTGTTCGGACAATCCCTAAAACATCGACACGTTTGTCACGATATCCTCATTCGTGATTGACTTCTGACTGCCAACAGGCTAAAAACGGGCTTAGGATATCTTCTGCAGATATCTCACTCTTCACAACAACTAGGTCTTTCATCAGGCTCAAAATGCACCTTGTGTATCCACAAGCTTTCCTTTTGTACAAAGCATCTTTTCATTGGCTGCACTTTTCAAGATGCTGAAATAATTGGAAGTAATTCTAATGTCACAACCTTGCAAACGGTGATGCAGAATGACACTCATTATATAGTGTATTTTGCACATGTTGTTAAATTCTTGAGCTCAAACAACGAATTGAAAAGCCCACATAGCCATGGTTAAACCTTTGACATATAAACTTATAGATGATGTAAGAGTGATGCATTTTATGAATCCTGTCTTTACATTTAAACTAATTACATATACGACAGTTAATGAGAAGGAAGTGTGACGTTATGGTTGTTAATATGCAAATGATATCTTAATTAATAATTAAGCGCTAATTAATGGTTTATTAATTGCATGTTAATTAATCAATAGGATGATTATTATGCAAATCAAATTAATTAATTAGATAATTAATATATAAATTCAAAGCAAGTTCTATCTAATTGACTTTTATTAATTAATGTTAATTAATCAGATGATTAATATGCAGGTAATGATCAAATTTGATATTGATAATTAATATCCAAGCCCTTGACGTCAGCAGATGTTTTTCCAAGAAATTAGGCTAAGTATAACTTATCATACTGTTATATACATTCGATTCAGCATGTGGCTCTATCTATGGGTATCTATTGAAGATATTATGTTGTATATTTTGTCATGTGTTGCATTGAATTGCTAATGTCTTAACATGCTACTATCCTAGCTCTATTTCAGGACAGATCTAGTAAATTAAACTTATATGACTTTATCAATATGAATCCCTGAAGTACAATGGAGAAAATGAATTCATTCAAGAGTTTTCAGATTTTTCTCTGTAAATTCTCATGTCTCAATTATGACCTTTAACTTGAACGATACATAGCATAGTACATGCACATTTCCAACAATACTAGGTTCCACAATATTTGAGTAAACATAGAGCGAATAAAATCCACTGTGCATATTAACAGTGTGTGGAGCTATAGTTGACTCTGACAGCATACGATTTGTATAAAATCCAAGTAGTACAGATAATACAGGACCGAATAATATAGAGGTTCCGACTTTCACATTCACATTTACTTTTCTGGTGAATTAATCATAGCTAAATACAGGATCCCTGTCAGATCATTTTATTGTGACCTTCAGAGCCAGGAAAGAGAGTGATCTATCCTGTACCATCAGGTACATTATGCAAACTATACAAACACTGGAGCTCTGCTAAGGCCACATCCCATGAACCTTCAAAATTAATAGATCTCAGATGTGTGATTTAATTCGTCGGAGTATTGCTAGGTAATATCACGTACAACTGATCCACGCCAAATAATGAGTAATAGAATTATACATAACATTTTATGATAGTAGTTGATTCAGATCAGCTTGAGGGATCAAACTATTAAACTTATCTGGATATCCTTTTCATTTAATGAAATACTGTCTGTGTTTTACCCTTTTCTCGTTCACATACTATTTCTTCCACGACTTGAATGTTGGAATTTAGATTCCTAAAATAGTCCATCTAACTTATACACTGGGGGGGGGGGTTCTCTCCAATCTCTTGTGAGTTATAAATATTCAATTTGTCCACCCAGGCATATACCCTTTCTTAAAATGATGTTTCAATTTATTAATCGGAACTTTATAACCCACTTCGAATCGAACATTTAACATTTGTGAGTGGTTTGTAGAGAGTATTTCACACCACAGTCTGATTAGAGTGATTAACATTTATTGGGCTCATTTTAAAACTACGGTGATACGAACTATTGCAGGCACTGACTAAATTTTCCAACTCTGTAATGTACTTGTATGTTCCACAATTGGTAAAATAGCATCCCATTTTAGTTTTAATAGTACGATTAAAACAAACAACCATATAAACTTTTGTTTCACTATGCATACTACAGAAGCGAATGTATTGTTCTTTGAAATAATATTGAAACTGTTGATTTGTAAGTTCTGTTCCAGTGTCGGTTTGAAGTTTACAAGGTTTATGACTTTGTTTTAAAATTTGTTTAAAGGCTTTTACGAGTATTACTCCTTTCTCATCTTTGAGTAGAACAACCCATGCATATTTAGAAAACACTTCGATAATACACGTCAGCAAATACTTAAACTGATTGTTATAGTGAATTAAGTTAGATAGATCTACTAAATCAGCCTGCCACTGTTCATCAATGCAAGAAACGATTACTTTGTTTCTTGAAAATCTATATCTTACAGGTTTGTGTAGAGAATATGTATTTTGATGTCTTAACTAGTACTTGACGTAACTAGCAGGATATCGATTATCATAATACATATATCATAGAGTTCTATCTATATTAGACATTAGTCACTACATCTGATTAATTTCACCTTTACAGAATTAAACCTGAGATGACTGATGATTTTAATAGATTTATGTGGTTGTGAATCAAGAAACAAATGATTATATAATATGATGTTAGTTAAAGATGAAACCATTTAGATCCAATTCGTTTGGGTCTTTTAACAGTATGCTCTTTATGCTTCATGTACGCCCATCTGTCTACATTTCCAACAAATTCTTGTGAGAAATCCAAATCCAATAATTGATCTACAAATACTTTCCATCCAGTACGGTTTTAGTTATTTTATTCTGTGATATATCGTTGATGAGATCGATTACGTTATCGTTCAGGACAGATTTTTCATTAATCATTAATTCTTCTCAATCATTCCAAGTTGCATCTCCACTTAAATATATTAGGTTTAACATTATTTCATCTTTCTAAGAGGTACACTGTCGATGATATCCAAACTTTCGTAAGTCGTCGATTCCATTTTAATTTTCATAGGTACCATGGTTTGTGATTGAAAGGTTTGATGACGTCGTTGTAGTTGATTGAACATCTTGACTTTATCAACCATAGGTTGTGTATCATTATGCATAACTGACTTCATATCTTTATCTATAGGATTTAAAATTTTATGAAAGGGTCATAAACTTTAGATTGATACAGTTATTGTACTAGTTCTTAAGGAACAATAATCATTCGTTTTGCATATTCCATTTTAAATCCCAGCGGCTTTACCAATAGCCCGTCCTGTCAAACCACCAAATAATGAAAGTATTGGTGCTACGAGTAATGGTAAAAACCTTCCTTTCTACATGAGTAAGTTTCTTTTCTGATTAACTAATGTTTTATTATCAGCCAACTCTCTCAATAAGGACCTGTATTGTCTAAGTTTCTGCTTTTGTAGGTTAATTATGGGAATATTATTCCTTAAAACATTTAAAGCACATTCACAAATACAAGATATCAAATCAGTTTTAGATTTGGCGAGTATACCTTTAACTTGTTTACAGGTATCATTAGTTAATGCTCAGAGCAAATCATTGGGTTGTTTAACTCTAGGTGTCATGATGAATAAATGGCAAAAAGAGTTTGTATGAACAACATATAAATCTATTTATTTACACATATTTATAAAATCATTTACAATTCATTTGGATATAACATCAAATTTAGTCGTAAATAGTCCTATCCTAAAGCGTAATTGGTCAGGAGTTTGCTGTTCCAAATTGATGCCGAGTTGCATCTTGATAAGCTTCTTCAAATTATTTGACATGTGTGAGAAATATCTGTCTCGCTAAAACATTCAGCTGAGACTTGTCTCTCACATTCTTAAACAAAATTATGTTTTGAGGGTTAAAGTAATGTTACACATTTCTATACTCTGAAGAGATAGATTTTATACAACATAAAACACAGATAAATTCAAATAGTGACTTCTACATGTAAAACATTGAGACACTCGCTTATTTTCGCCACTTTCAGTCATAAGATCATCAATTCTGAAAAGATTTGACTTTTTGGGTTGTAAATAATCACGAAAATTTTTAGGTAAACCTTCGATAAAATGGATGCTAGGAATTATTTGCATTAACTTATTATACAACTGTTGAAATTCACTATAGAACCTTACAATGTTTTCTAGAGTAGGGTAAATAATATCACAATAATTCGATAACACATTGCCAACAAACTGAGTTTTACTGCTCGCCGGCAGTAAACAAGTGAAAAGATGTTGTAAATAGTAATCTATCTTAAACTACAGTGATAATATATATATATATATAATATGAATTATTTTATATACAATGAACCAGCTCTCATGAAGTAAAATAAATAATTTAATCTAATAACTATATGGTAGGGTGTTAAAAGCTGATAAAATACGTCTTTTGGTGTAGACAGGAAATTATTTTTTACTTTCTGGTTTGTTAATTATAGACACTGTTTTTATATCCCAACATCGTTTCCTGTCATTCGTTATTGTAACAGCATGCTGAGAAGGATTTAAAATATCTAATATTTTACACTAATATTTGCAATCTTACGCCCCACCGCTACCTACAGGCATTTCTAAGGTAGTGACCTCGAGTTTAAACGATTGGTCTAATGATTAACTTTTTCAATATTTGACAGGATCATGTCGGGTAAAAATGCAACCTTGTCACATAAATAAGTGCTAATAGGTTTGTTTAAGTTATCTTAATAGACACACACTCTAACTCTGCCTGTAGGTTCTAGGTTGGAAGTAGTCTCGTCCAGTATATCCTGTAAATTATTGGTAACAGAATTCAGAATATTCGTGAAAGGCTGCCTGTATGAATCTTTATTAAACGTGATATTATACGAAGTTGACATGGCGTTATATTTTTTCGTGTGTCATGTTAAAAGTTTCCTAACATTAAAAATATCGCAGCAGGGATGTTTACTTGATGTCTGTTAAAGAAAGAAAACATAATAAGTAAAATACGTAAAAAATAATAAAAATGAAAATGTAAAATTCAAAATATCAGTATAGATTTTGTTACCAATATTAAAAAATCTTACCTCGGCTTCATCTATGTCAGATGCCCGTTTGGGTCCTGAGGAAGTCTGAAAGAAAAGAAACGAATTACATTGTGAGTAACTCAAATGCGAAAATATATAAATCTTCAACACACGTTATTAGAATATGCTTTTGACAGAGATTGTTAGAACCAACTTGCCATATCACACATAGAGGCTGGGAGTGCATGTTTAACTCATTATCAGTGGTAGACAAGTCCTGTATCAAGAAAAATACAATATCAATCGAAAAGCAAAGAACACAGACTGTATTACTGAATAACATTCAATACAAAGATATAAGGGTAAAATAGAAACATAAAGTACAATTATCAACAAACGTGTTAGCATAATAAAGAATCAAAAATTACCTTAATGTTGTTGTTTTTTTTCTGTAGTAAACAGATGATTCACTACTACCTGGAGGTTATTTTGTTGCCTTTTTCTAGTGGATTGGTGATACTGCCTGTATGTGAAATAAGTATAGATATACGAATTCTTGGAATATAGTTACAAATATGCAGGGATCTTGGCAAAAAACACACGTTTTTCAGGAAATTGCACAATATAATATACATGTACAGTAAAACTCAGATAATATTTTAGGATAACACGTAGGCTCAAGAAGTCTTGATAGAATTGATTGAAAAACCTACAACCCGAGCGCTTTCAAAAGGTTCACCTTTCGAAAGCGCTCAGGTTATAGGGTTTTTATTCATTTCTATTAGGATAATTTGATGTATGGAATTGAAAACAACTTAAAATCATCCCTGTGATTTTAAATAAAGTGTGTTCCCATTTCTTGTAGAAATTGAAACTTAATCTGATTTTAATATCGATTGAGCTCGCACTGTGAACAAATAACTTATTTTACGAGAAAAATGTATGACATATGATAATCTCGACCCTGTTGCATGAAGCACTGGTGCAAAAAAAAAAAAAGTCTGGAGGCCAGTGCAAGCCATAGTAACCGTCGTAGATAGCAGATATTCACTACTTTGCAAATATTGTAGTCGAAAAATAGGCATAATTATACAGTCTGATGGAAAATGGTGTATAGTAAATGAATTAAAAGAAAGAACCTACGAATGTTGTAAACTAACTAACACTTGACACAACAATGCAATCACTGAGGGAAGATAAGTAGAAAACTGCAATATTGATGTTAACTTATAAAGTATTAAAACTTTCTAGGATGTATAATGATTAATTATTGAAATGAATACGGTAAATCACAATATGTGTAAAATTAAATTTAGTATTTGTCATACCTATATTGTTTTCAACCTGTACTAACTGTCAAATTAATAAAAAGCAAAAGTATATTTTCCATAACACAGACTGATTTCTGGGAAAATCATCTTCTGACTTGAATATTAATTAACAATTAATTATTATAGAATAATATTTTTGTAATTTGTTAAGACATTGAATCGCAATAAATAACATACTAGTAATATATAACATCTTTGATTGAAACCTATAGATGGAGCCACATACGAACCAAATGTATGATAGCTTATATTTCTTGGGAAACATCCTCTGAAGCCAAGGCCTTGGATAATATTATATGCATATTAATTAACCTTTATTAACAAAGGTTAATTATATATTAATTCCTTTCAGTTTTCATATTAATTAGCTAAATATTTATTAATTTGAATATTAATCATTCAATTAATAAATTACATGTAATTAATACATTATTAATTTGCATGCATCTAATTAATTAACTGATCATGAATTACAGGTAATTCTTTAATTCGTTATTAATTTGAATCTAATTAACTTTTATTAAGTATTAATTTGTATGTAATTAACCTTTAATTAAAATTGATGTCACACTTTCGCCTCCAGAATGCCTCCCTAACTACTTACGACATATAGGTTTTAAAATAATTCTAAACTTAATCTGTGGATAATTTTTTTAGAATTGGTCTCAAACTGATATGTCATGTGTCATAGAGTTTGATGAACAATCTAACCTAGCTATTATTTACTTTTTACCAGCAATCAGAACTAAAGCAACAACAGCTAATAAATGTAAGGATAAGAGTTAGCTTATAATTTCATAGAATAAATGGTCAGAGACACTTCTAAACAAGATTTACTACCTAATACCCTCAAGGTTAAATACCCAGCTATTAAATATTCTTGCAAGAGAGAGTCATTGGCAGTAACATCTTTATTTATATCAAAACGTTTAATCTCATACCCAATGAAGAGTTATTGAACATTTTATCTTATAAAGGTCATCACTTTATATTTATTTTCCCATCGATCATGTGCTCGCAGGTAACCTTAACTAAAGACCTTTTAAGATTGTTAATAAATAAAGATACAAAATTTCGGGAATATCCAAAAGTTAATTGGAAATGCACAAAATGTAACTAGTATATCACTTAATAAAGTTTTACATAAAGGGAATAAAGAAGAGAATTTAAAAGTTTTCCGATTGAGAAACTCGGTAAATAACGTTAAAAACAATCAACAAACAGATAAGATACTTAAAAAATTCATTATTAGCAACAATGAACGTGGCATGAGTAACAAAAAAGTTACTGATCATTTAGATTATTTACTTCAACAGGTAATGCAGCTAATATATTTGTTTTCATTTGTAAAACGTCCTATATTATAACTTTATATAAAAAAGCTAGAGTGTAATTTGCATGCATTAAATTTTTTAGGTAAGGAAGTTTATATACATAATAAAAACACATTTAAGTTTTATCAAACTTTGGTATACATTTGGGAAAATCAAAGAATGTTATACCTAAATTATTTTGGATTCCCAAATTACATAAAACACCATCCAAACACAGGTTTATTGCCGGCCCTAAAACCCAACAACTAAAGAATTGTCAATCATGATAGGTTATGATCCAAAATACATTAAAGAGCGTTTAAAGAAATACTACAATGTTATCAAAGAAAGAAAGAATAGGTATTATGTCGTGTATAATTTTGGATAATTCCACTGAATATGAATAGAAAATTAAAGGGTTTGAAACTATAGTAGTAGAAACATTTGATTTCAGTAATCTTTAGAATAACTTTCCGATTGATAAAATTAAAGAAATATTCTTTCATCAACAATTTCAAGGTCATTTAATAATTCGGGTAAATTACTTGTCTACACTAGTCGACACAAAACTTTCTATGACCTTTGAGCTCTTAATTGTCTGTAATATCAATGTAAAGGACTAATGACAGTGGATAAGGTTCAAGAGTCAGTAGCGTACCCAAGGGGATTTTTTAGTTGCCTGGACCCCAACCTCTATTGTATTTAGTTGTTATGTTACTAAATTTCTTAAAGTTTCCCATACTTTGACTTTATTATTGAACATAAATTTAATAATAAAATACAATACGAATATGATCTGAATTTTATATCTACATATTGCTAATTACTTTAATAAATAAAAGAGGGAAGCACATTCTTAGTATATAATATTGCATGGTCTTTCTAAAATGTGAGGTCAGAAAACGTCTTCACACTAGGTGTTCGTGTTTGGCTATCCATGATATGATGTCAGAGTCAAGCATTTTCAAATATTTCAAGAAGACAATTGCTTTTCTGCTTTCATATCAGGCAATAAACTAAGCCCCAAATCTTTTGTTTTAAAAAGACTTACACCTCAGCATCACAAACGAAGACATAGAAGCAGAAGTCACATACAAACATACAATACACTGAACTGTTGTTTCCGCTACTGGGTCTCCTAAAATTCATGTATAAAGAAACGAAACACTGAACTGTCACTGTTACTCACCCCACTCATATAAAACACAGGTTTTCCACTTCATGCAATGTTCAACTGGATGCACATGATAATAGCAATAAATGTTGTTCTCATGACTTAGATGTCTGTACACCAGATATCCGAAATTTTCTAAGTTGCTACACCAAGCCCGTCAATCGTGTTATGAGTCTTTTCTTCTCCAGTCCCTTTGAATATTATTTGGTATATGTATTATTCACATCCAGACAAAAGTGACTATTAAGTCTGTGAAGTCATACTATCCTTCTTCCCATGCGATGTTATGAAGGTACATTGTGCATCACTCCATATGCTTGTTGTCATCTTCAGTTAACATTTCTCTAGGGAATACCGCCCTGAAACTGTATGTATCAGTCCATCCAGTGTTAGTGTTCTTGAGGGCCAATTCATTAACTATATAAATATACCTGCCACCATGAATCTTTCAACGAAAGAGGCAGGCTCACATTCTGCAAGGCGCCACCAATATGAGAGATATTAGAATCCCAGTCAGCATAATTAAAGTACAAGTATGTCTGTTTGGTGGTGGGGGAACATAGGGAGACTGTGTGTAGAGGCAAACTTCAAGAGGGATATGATCACAACCCACCAGAGGACACTTGCAAAGGGAAATGAGAGAAAAGATTTTCAGAAGCAAAAACAACATCAGACGATAACTGAGGTAACAGACTGCTATGAGAAGGTATTCTAACCTATATGTGTATATATTTTACATGTTATTTCCCCATGTTAGATTTATGGGATTTATACGCCCGTTTTAATTCACCATATAGTAACCTAAGTTAATTTAGGTGTGTGAATATTATTATGGCATAGTACCTAATTTATTACTCAATACTATAGTGGACCAACTGTTGAATGAATTTCTTCAATCAAGAAATGCATTAGGCCTCTATATCACAGATGATATTTTCAATTTTACCTTTTGTAAAAAAGAGAAGTGTGACATACATATTGGTCTGCTGTGTAATATCAAATAATAAATTACGTATAATGCCATAATATTATTCACACACATAAACTTATTTAGGTTGTTGTATGATGAATTAAAAAAAACTCAAAACCCCATAAATATTATATACACATACCATTATTATAAGATACCTAACTGCATATCTTTGATTTACTGGCCCAAACTGTACTGACGAGCCTTAAATAAGCGAAACTGAAGTCCAAATTAGAGGGTAGGCCAATCAAGGAATGCATTAGACTTGTACATAACATATGCTATTTTTAATTTTCCCATGTTGGTTGCTGTTAATATATAACTTAATATTTGTACTGTTTGTATGGTAGTTTTTTAAACTTTTCATTTTTAAATCTATGTACTTTCAGATATAATGTATATGGTCCTATACTCATAGTTGTGCGCCCCACAGTTTCTGCACCGCTGGTATAGACTACTATCAGGGGGGTTGTTGTTTTTATACTACTTGATCTGATAATCTTGTAAAATCTTGATTGTGTCTTTAGTTGTTTCTCTTCAACTTTAATAGATTCAAGTTCCATTGCCAACTGGAGAGCTTCATTTAAAGATGTGCACCTATTTTTCTTTAGCTTAATTCACATATCCTCATAAACTACTGAATCTATTAATTGGTCACTTGCAATTAACCTATAACTTCGTATTGGAAATTTCCTTTTGGTGTCTCATTAACGACTGATAGTTGTTAGGCCCTCAAGTGTCATGATTTTAAAAATTGTACCCTTAAATGAGCATAGCGATGGAGAGTTTGTTGTTCACTATTCCATCTGTTTACTTTGTAAATAATTTCGAACTAAGCCTGATATACCTCTATGGTACTTTTCCATCACAATTTGTTGTTTTCTCGACTGTGTGATTTTCTTGAACACGATAAAGTAGTGATATAATCTGGTTCCGTAGTAATCACTGGAATAGCAGTAGTAGCAACCAGTGTAGATCAAGTGAATTCATCTCTTCCATATTTCACAATTAATTGTGTTTGGGGTTAAAATTCTCCAGCAAGTGTGGATAGAGGTGTAGCTTGTTTGGTCCTTGCATTTACAAATTCATATATATTTTTTTTATACCTTGACTTCGTTGCTATACGTTAGTATCTCACTAACGTGCTCTTGTTTGTTTGTTTGAAGTTAAGCACAAAGTTATACAATGGGCTATCTGTGTTCTGTCCAACACGGATATCGAAACCCGGTTTCTAGCGTTGTAATTCTGCAGACATACCGCTGTGCCACTGGGGGACTGTGTTTCTGTACCTCGTTTCTGACTTCATTAATACCTGTTTTCCACCCACACTAACATACTTTATACTTATTCAATCTTGTTTTTGTAATTCTTCTTAACATCTATACAAATATAATAGTACTGTATGTTGTATGTTCATGTAACAACTTCGCAGGGTGTGGATGGATCTTCACCAAAATTGGTATGGAGGTTCATTAGGCCTATGCGGGGGTACATACAAATTTTCAGTTTTGCATTTTGCGTTTATGGACGTTTTTTAAAGCTACTTCGCCCCCTGTTGATGGATCTTCACCAATTTTGGAATGAAGATTTGTTGGGTCCATGCGAAGATACACTTCAAATTTGCGGTTTCACATTTTGTGTTTTGTCGTTTTTACGGGCGTTTTTTGCGTATTTTACAATTACATATAAAGTAAGTAACTTTTCATGTCCTAAAATAACCTTTCATTAATCATGTCTTTTACATAACTCCCGTCCAGGGGTCAGATAATCCAGGTAGTTTACAATAATTCGTTAGTCTTATTATCAGTCAAATTTATTTATTTTTGTTCTTAATTCTTTGAAAAATATTATGATTTTCTAACATTTTAGTCCGTCATATAAGCTCGAAATTGTTCAAACTGTAAAGAATGCATGGAAATTGGTATACATATAGATTTTTCATATGGAGCTTCCTATAAAAGCAAGACCCATCACAGATCTTGCCTGAACTTGCCCTTATTCCAATACGACAGACATCGAAAACCAGCATTACTCAACTAGTTGCTTCAAATGCATGTAGATAGTCATGTAGAGAATCATTTAAAAGTGAGACGTATCGTGGATCTTTCCTAAACAGCTGCAGTATTGAATTCCAACATGGCCACCATCGAAAATCAGTTTCGTGCAAATCTACGCTTTTAATCTACATAGAAATGTCATCTCAATATCCAAAATCACATTTTCCTGGTCAGGGAGTTTAATTATGGTATTTGATTTAGTGGATGACGTTTTATAGTTTCAACATAGTTACTGGTTGATATATAATCACTTTAGAGTACAAACAGCATTATGAATCTAGCTGATGTATTTCATCATATGGCAATAAAATACCAATTCATCTTTCTTACATAACCAAAAACATTTTTGAAGCTTGTTCAAGTAGCCATATACAAAAGCCTTGAAACAAACAGTTATATTAATATGTATCATGTGCATTAACATGCACACTTGTCAAATGTGTACCACAATGTGAAACGTCATTAATCATCAATGCAAATCTTACTCAAGCACAAAGACAAAGAAAATAACAATCACACGTCAACCATTATTGTACCTTATGCTATAAGAATCACACTATTTATCCAAGTAAATGTATAGTCTACACAAATATAGACAAAGACAACGTAAACTCTATCCCAACCATCAGGGACTTTCGAAAAATTAAACTTTCTGGCAAATTCCGGCATAGTGCTGAAACCCCTGCGTGCTTTTTTGCAGGAGCATGAATGAGCTCATTGCAGGACTTGACAGTCTCTGGTAGGGTGGTCCACAAAGGTGTCCGGTCTTGGTCTATTTGCTTCCAACTCCATTCATGTAGAGTCTGTACATCCTGTTCAGACACTAGTGATTGTCTCCATATATGACCAGCCTGGTAAGCAGCTCTTCTTACATGCTGCTCATGAGCAGCCTGACAGTTCATTCCACAAATTAGTTTATATAGCACAAACTCACGTGATGAATATAGCTAAGCATCTCGGTTATATATTTAAATATGAAACTTTATAAAGAGTTGCCTTTGAACAGTTAGTACAAACTTTGATTTTTCTAAAATTATGTTTATTGTATTAGCCTTCACGATTTTTCTATGTCTGGATGTTTGTCTGAACGTTTCAATATGTAAGGTTTAGTCTTGGCGGGTTTAATAAAAAATGGTATTAACTTCAAATTCTGAGCTGTTATTCTTATTTTAGAGAACTAGCATCAGGGTGTACAGCATGTCCTTGAAAGTACTGTTGTTCAATATTTGACGTCGGCAACCTTCTGATCTTAAACTATTAATTATTAACTGGAGTACCCGTTCCCTGTATGGAAGTTATGTAAATACATAATTAATGAAAGGTTATCTTAGGGCATGAAAAGTAGCTCACCTTATATATAATTGTAAAATACACAAAAACGCCCATAAAAACTGCAAAACACGAAATGTGAAACCGCAAATTTGAAAAGTATTTCCGCATGGACCCAACTAACCTTCATGCCAAATTTGGTAAAGATCCACCAACAAGGGGTGAAGTAGTCGTAAAAAACACAAAAACGCCCATAAAACCGCAAAAAGCAGTGTGCAAAACTGAAAATTTGTTTGTGCCCTCGCATGGACCTGATGAGCCTCCATACCAATTTTGGTGAAGCTCTATCCACACCCAGCGAAGTAGTTACATGAACATACAACAGACTACAGATTATTATATTCATATAGATTCATTAACAATACCACGTCAGTTCGTACTTGCCGACTGTCTAATATGTTAAGGTATTGCTTTATAGCATTAATACTTAATGTTTTGTATGAAATTCTATGATTTTATGTAATGAATGTTAGATGTTAGAAATGTATTAGAAATGACGTTTGAAAAACAACAAAAACTGACAATTGTTTAAGCTTTTTATTTTCCTTTTAATTAGTAAAGATATTTGAGAGAGAGAAACAGTTTGGTTTCCTAATTAATACATATACATCAGTTATACAATCCGTAAAAATAAAAATAAGATACAACAATTATTTGTAAAATAGTATATATATATATATATATGTGTGTATACTCTGAAAACACGATTCGAGAAGACGCACATATAACCAAATATCATTAAAAACAATACTAATAATAAACATCACAGTGAACCATTGAGGCTTAATGATACCTATAACAACTAAATACAACATTGTAGTAAGTAAGACGATTGTCTTGTTTATTATCTGGTTCGGCTATCATTAAACCACATAACTAGAATTACTTCTGTTTGTTCACCTATCATTGAACCACATAAATAGAATTACTTCTGTTTGTTCACCTATCATTGAACCACATAAATAGAATTACTTCTGTTTGTTCACCTATCATTGAACTAGAAATCTAGTATTACTTCTGTTTATTACCTTATTCGACTACCATTGAACCACATAACTAGTATTACTTCTGTTTATAATCTTATTCGACTAATGTTGAGCCATGACTAGTATTACATTTTTATTATCTTGTTTGATTACTATTGAATCACACAACTTGTGTTACTTCTGTTTGTTATCTTATTCGACCAGTATTGAGCCACACAACTAGTATTACTTCTGTTTATCATCTACAGTACATGTACAGTTATCTTTACCTCACAGTTGTCCTTTTTTCTGCCCATTATATGATTTAAAGTTAACTTTAAACAGACATTCATGAGCTCTGTTTATTTTTTAGTAAGTCTAGTTTTAGTATTTGTAAGTAACCGCTTTGTTTTTTATTATTCTTACGTCTAAATTAACTGTTCATTGACTGTTTTGTTACGTACAAAGCTATACAAATGCCATCTCTGCTCTTTCCATCGCGGGTACCGAAACCTGATTTTTTGCATTATAGGCCCTCAGATTTATAGCTGAGCCAACGGGAGGCTGAGCTGTTCATTCAGTTGGTTTATTTAACACACCTAGCTTTACATGAACCACATTATTGTGTTTCACATACGATATAATGCAACCATATAACAGCATTTGTATCTACCATATGGTATATAACGTTACATTTACACTAGAGTACTATGCCTTTGTTCGTTATTTCGCAGAAATAACTTTATAACATTCTCAACTTTATTTTCTAACACCTAGTAGTGCCAATAGTAAATTAAAAAATAACAGTTTTTACTTTCATCGACAGTAAAACTTATTTAGTTTTCATTCGGTTACAACTGAATTGTGTTAACCTAAAGAAAAACAACAACTAATTTTCTTTTTCAAATTATGTTTGCCTGGGCGAGTTAAAAACCTTTTTCTTCTGGTATAGTCTGGAGGAGATTTTTACTTTAAAATGTTATGGATCGTGGGGAACGCAATTTTCATTTCGTGTTGTAATCCAATAAAAGATATTTGTCATTTTGTAAAATTTCGTCAGATTTCCACATTGCTAATTGCTCTGCAACCCTCGAACCCCCTCCCCTCTGTACATGTAGTCGTATCTGCAGATCCAAAAGTCTCCATATTTTTGTAACAACAAATCCATTCTTTAGATTCTTTGTACGAGTCTATCATTATCATGATTATTTTGCTGTTTGAATGACGTATGATGTTACTAGTTTTAACCTCATCTTTACTAAAATAAAAATCTGTTATAAACGTTTAACTAATTTTGTTTGCTCGGTAATATGCTGCAAATCTAAAATGTTTTTTTTTCTGATATCCTGCAAATGTTCTTAAATTAAATGTAGAAAGTATTTTCCTTTAACTTTGAATGTATTGTCTCCACCTTCTATTTTCATGCAGAGAAAGAGAGAAACGATTTTTTTGTTTATTTTGTGTGTAAAACAAACGAAAGTGGATTTCAACAATCAGACATAAGATTGGAACATGAAAGGCAGATTTCGGTATCCTGTATCAAACCTCGGATTTAGGAAGCGGATTAATATAGAGAAAGTTCTAACATTTATGTGTCGGAAAAGGCCGTATAACTCTGTGAATGTAATTTTCTCACTGATTTCTCAAATTTTCTATGTTTCCTGATTACTTTTGATGGGAGGTGGTTTTTTAGCATGCATTTTAGTACGTTTGGAACATAATGAGTAGAAATTTTCTAAAATAACAATAATGTTAATCTTACATTTGACGTAAGTTTCAGGCATGTTAGAAAGTAGTTCAAAATGATGCCTACTTCATACATCCGAGGTTTGATCCGAGGGTGAAGAGTTTCAAGTGTCAGACATTTTCATATCTTCTCTACAGATGTTTACCGAAATCGCTGGCGTATGATTAATTTATAGAAAATAAATGAAAAAAAAAGCTAACATGAAAGAGAAATACTAACTAAAAACAGTTAAAAAATCAAAACAACGTTTCCCCAAGTGAGTGTAAACCAAAAAATCACGAAACTGATCTAAATTCTAAACGTACAGTCTTCTAAAAGAATAACTTTCAACAATTCTAACGAGGCATGTGTGTGCGATTCAAAAAGCAATTAAATCTATTTTCGATGACGAGGAACCCACTTTGAGACTAATAATGGCTGGAGACGGCTTAAATGGGTAATGAAGAAAAACTTTAATATAACTTTAACATGACAGCAAATGTACAACGTTTCGACAAGGTTTTGTCATCATCAACCTTGTCGAAACGTTGTACATTT
>NW_013666225.1:268932-276803 GCF_000517525.1 Limulus polyphemus
AATGTACAACGTTTCGACAAGGTTGATGATGACAAAACCTTGTCGAAACGTTGTACATTTGCTGTCATGTTAAAGTTATATTAAAGTGTTTCTTCATTACCCATTTAAGCCGTCTCCAGCCATAATTAAATCTATAGAAATAGTGGAGAAAATCAGAAAATGTAAAAATTAAACCATCACTCGTTTCTGTGAAAAATGAAAATAGTGTCAAAAATAGTAATATGTTTATACCTTAGCTAAAGACATGTAAAAATCTATCTTTTGGCTCCCACAAGTCACTGCCTAATACACTTTTTGCTCAATACCAGAACTCATCATTTGGACTGGACAATGAGAGCCAAAATATTCTATGAAATTACATTTATATATACAGTTTTATTCTTTAAAGGTTCCGGTTTAAACGCCGTATGACGGTGACATATTGAAAAACTAATAGGCTTAAAACTTATTATAAAACAAGTTAACTACAGATATTTTTTCTTTCCAAAATTTCTCTTTAATTTGTTCATTGGGGCTCAATATCAGAGGTGCGTAAAAATTACCAGAGAGGACTAAATGGAAGAGACAGATTGTTTCTTTGGCATTGTTAAATAACAGTGTAAGATGTTAGAAAGAGAGTTTCTACCTCTAGCCACCAGAAATAAGCAAATAGAGTTGGACTACAAGGTGTTGAAAACTGCCTGCAAGGTTGTATTTCCTTAGTTATTTAATTATTAAATTTTAAAACAGAAAAGGTAATTTTAGATCACCCTGCACATATCACATCTTTTGAGAGCATAGTGCCAAGTATATAGATTAGTTCCTTTCTGTCGTGTTGTCTTTTTCACAAGTATTGTGAAGTGGTTAATACTGTGGTCATTCTGGCTGAAGCAATTCACTACAGGACTGTTAACATGCGACTAGTTTCTCTCGTGTAAATTTGGCCACTGCACAAATAAAAATTCCTGCAGATTGGTTGTACAAATGAATGAGTTTTGGTTTTATAAATAGAATTGGGCCCAACTACTGAAGTGTTGATGTCAATGTAATGGCATATAAAACTCTGTGTACCGTATAGCTACTGCCAACGTTCAAGAATTTTTTAATAAAAAATACAAGTATGTTTTAAAACTGCCCAATTTTTTTTTCAAATTATTTCTACTAAATATTTAAAGGTATCTGCCTTACCAAACAAGCACTTGATTTATTACTGTGCGTTACTGTTTGCTTGTTTTTGTTCTGTTTTTTATTTATACCTCCATTCAAAGTATGACATCTCTTTCCGAAATGCTCTGCGATAATATTAAGAATTTATAACGCTAAAATCTGGGGTTAAATTCCCCGTGGTGGACAGAGCGCAGATAACCTATTGTGTAGATTTGCATTAAAAAGAACATAAAGTATCCGAAATATTGTTTTGAATTAAAAAACAAGCTTTTTAAAAGTTAAAATTTATTTGTAATGCTTTTTTATTTCCTATTTTTGAACTCCTCAAAGTAATCCCCCTTGTATCGTTCCGCTAGCTTCATTAGACCAAATTTGTGAACAGGAATATTTTATTGTGTTTTAAAACTATCTGTGTACAGCTTTATTGGAGAAAATTAATTATTAGGAAGTGTTTTGGGTGTTTTGGAGCTGCCGAAATGTAATATGAATGTTACAAGTGCTAACTGTGGACTACATGTGTTAAAAACTTAACTTTGTTTAAACTCAATGTCGCTCAAAGTTCTTGTTTTATAATTGGGTTTTACGCGCCGTCCTCGGTGAAAACTTATAACGTATGGTGACCTTTGCAGTTGATAAAGTGACTTGTCAACACCATAGGCGTCGAGTTTTCTTTTTTCCCGGGTGGACCGGAATCCCCACGTACTCGGCGCCTATGGTCTACACGATCAATCGCTGGTCGCAATTTGCGTGTATTCAGCACTGGGTAAATAAAATACAGTTTCTATTCGGAAACTCATATTAATATTACACAATTGTACATGGACAAAGAACTTACATTATAGAACAAAGAAAATATATAAGTTAGTATAAGTTACACCTCATAGAACAAAGAAAATATTTAATTTTTCTTCAGTTACACCACATATGAACAAAGAAGCTGTATTAAAATTAAAAGCAGACTTCCAGACGATTCTGCTATGATTAGTGTCTGGCGAAAAGCTTCCGCAGATATTTCTTTTGCAACATCTCAACCAACAATTGGTCCAGTTATCAACGCTATTTTCAAGTTTCGAACAACTCGACTTTCAAGATCTACGTATTTACACGAGCCGATGTTTACTTTTATGAACATTATATTTTAAGATCTGTGCAAGAACTCAGCTAACAGATGTTTCTGTTTATCAAAGCTATCTTCAACTTCCTTAAACTTTCACTTCAAATAGTTTCTCTCTGACTAAGTGGTAAGGTGTTACTGATGTAATTATAAGACGAAAATACTAATCATTAATAAAGTTATCGTTTTCCAGATTTAGTGGTTGTTTATTTCCATACATATAATGTATATGTTACTGTATGCTATACAAACTATACAGTATTAATAATAAATGCATTGATGTTTCACATAAAATCGACGGACAACAGGAGGTTGTCAAAGGATTTTAGTGAGGCGCTATACAGTGCTGATTTTTAAAGATAATTAAAGGTTAAAGATTAGGGCCATGGACAAATTATTAGTACTCATGATATAAGTGGTATATTAATGAGCAATCAACATACAACATTGACCATCTTAGTGACATACATTACACTATAGTCATTATTTCTCTGTATGTATAGTAACCGTCACAGTTCACGATTCATCGACAACTAGTATTTTGACACAAAAAAAATTAAAATACTGATAAAATAATTCTGTTCTTAGCTAATTTCAACACTTCAATGTATGCTACCTGTACAAGAACAAAACGTATTTAGTTCAACAGCTGAGTGTATGCTACCTGTTTTAGCACAAAACATATATAGTTCAACAGCTGAATGTATGTTACCTGTTCTGGCATTAAACATATATAGTTCAACAGCTGAATGTATGTTACCTGTTCTGGCATTAAACATATATAGTTCAACAGCTGAATGTATGTTACCTGTTCTAGTATGAAACATATATAATTAAACAGCTGAATGTTTATCACCTGTACTAGCATGAAACGTATTTAGCTCAACGGTTGAATGGATGCTACGTGTACTAGAAACATATTTAGCTCAAAAGCTCAATGTATACTACCTGTTCTAGAACAAAACACATTTGTAGTTCAACAGGTGAACTTATGTTACCTGTACTAGCACAAAACATATTTAGTTTAATAACTGAATCTATGCTACCAGTTCTAGAACAAAACACATTTGTAGTTCAACAGGTGAACTTATGTTACTTGTACTAGCATAAAACATATTTAGTTTAATAAACTAAATGAACTTATGTTACTTGTACTAGCACTTGTATGCTACTTGTACAAAGAGAAACATTTTACTTTAATATTTCCACGACAAAGCATATTTGTTACATCTTACATAATATTTACCTGAAATACAGTTTATTATGCTTAATGATTTAAAGAAATAGAAACTATTGAACCCAATGGGGTTTGGATATATGTTTGTAGTATTTTAAGTAATAATACGATACGACTAGGCAAGCAAAGAATCTTAATATACTACATAATTAAGTTCTCTCACAAACATTAAGTAATTGATTTATTTTAATTTTACTATATTTTAGGTTTTTTTGACTAATTCAAAATTACCAATTATAAGTCAAAATAAATTTTTATCATTATGGAAAGCTTCTGCATCAAAGTGAATAAAGGACCTGAGAAATAGTTTCTGAGCTTCGAGAAAACATGGACTACAAATCAAGTTTTATGCTAAAACTTTTGAAAATTATCAGATTTCATTAATCTATTAAAACGATTATTAACGTTCAAATCTACATGTTTAAATATCCAATGCTTAGCCTTCTACCCCCTCGTTCTACCGTGTAATAGTCATACAAATATTTTGGTTTGTTTATAATTAAGCACAAAACTACAGAATGGGCTATCTGTGCTCTATTCACCACGAGTATCGAAACCCGGTATTAAGTCCCCAGACTTACCGCTGTTCCACTGGGGCAAATATATTTTGTAAACAAAAGTTACAAATGCCATATTAAAAACAAAACAAAAACTTTTAGTTTTAAGTCAAAATTCACATTTAACCATTATTGAGCATTATAAAAATCAGATTCATAGGTCTCGAGTGATCAAATACATTTAGTTATGCCAGAAAGATGAAAAATATTTAAAATAAAACATTCTAAAACTGCACCTTTTTACTACAAAAAAAATGAATAAATGTTTGGTGTTTACAATAAATGTTAATATGGTAAAGAAAAAAAAAAGACTACACATAAAGATATGAATTTAAAACTAAATACGTTGGATGACAGACTCGTACCAAATTAAATGTATATCAAATATCTGGAATGGTTATTTACAGTTTTAGAAATAAAGGAAAATAAGATGAAGTCATTGCATAGAAAATTCAATTTTGAATTTTACGATTGTCGAGTTTTATTTTACAATTGAAACTCAAGCAGATTGAAACATATTGCTGACATATGTTGGATTTCAATATTAATGTGCATTTATATGTTACTCTATACGAGTAAAACGTAATATTATGAACATTTGTGTGTTATTCTATACGAGTAAAACATAATATTATGAACATTTGTGTGTTACTCTATACGAGTAAAACGTAATATTATGAACATTTGTGTGTTATTCTATACGAGTAAAACATAATATTATGAACATTTGTGTGTTATTCTATACGAGTAAAACGTAATATCATGAACATTTGTATGTTATTCTATACGAGTAAAACGTAATATCATGAACATTTGTATGTTATTCTATACGAGTAAAACGTAATATTATGAACATTTATGTGTTATTCTACACGAGTAAAATGTAATATTATGAACATTTGTGTGTTATTCTATACGAGTAAAACGTAATATTATGAACATTTGTGTGTTACTGAAAATCTTCACAATTTATATTCTTCGCTATCTTAGAATACTTAATTATTCAGAAAAGAATATACAAAATCATACTGAATGCTAGGCTATAGCAAGACGTATAGAAGTTAAATACAGTAAATTATTTATTGTTGTTGCAAATGCAATTAAAATTAAATATTTGGATATTTATTTAGTGTTTTACATACTAATACAATGAAAAAGGTTTGATATTTACGAATTAAAATAAAACTTAAACCTGTCGTGTATAAGAATACAATTCAATATTCTGAAGCACTATAAAGATACTAGATGTCTAATTATAATGGAAGATTGCAATATTTGAATGAGGTTTGAAGATATTAGTCACAAAGTAGTTAGTGGAACGAGTTACTTCTTAAATAAAGATTAGATATGTTGAACAAACTCCGGATTCAGAAATGAAAAACCTAAAAATTCACCCTGGTCCAAATTCATCATGAACAGCTTGTCCGTTGGTGTGAGATTCGTGTTTTCACTAGTGAACTGCTTATCAAAGTTGCTTACGTCTTTACGATGCATCTGAAATTAAATACAGTATAAAATAGTACATTATTATAAATATATTATTTGAGAATTATGAATCACTATAAAGTCCATTTTATTTTTTAAACCCTTTTGTAAGTATAGTGCTATAGATTTTATTTTTAAACCCTTTTGTAAGTATAGTGCTAAATATTTTATTTTTAAACCCTTTTGTAAGTATAGTACTATAGATTTTGAGTTTTAAACTTTCGTATATACAGCCATTATATTTTCTAAAAATTTACACTTAATTTCAAAAGTAAACAAAAACCTCATTAGTACCTATCTGATATTGATTTATGCTGTGTGTGTGTTTGTGAATTTATCTGTTTGTTTTTTGCCTTCGAACTATTCTCAGAGTTTTGGACCAAGCAAAGCGAAACTGGACAGTTGAACTCGGAGTGACAAAACAAATCAAAAAGCATGGCAGTAATTTTGATTTTAAATGTTCCACCTTAAACTCAAAGTTTAGATTCGGACGCAACCGGGAGCGTTCAGAAATATATTTCTCTTCACCCCCACACTTGACTCGAGATTAATTGAAATTGCTCCTGGACAATTAATAATATATATTGATATTAGTTTAAATAACCTATCGCGATGTGTAGGTCAGACAAGCAAAAGGAAACGAAGGCAGCTCGCGTCTAGGGAGTAGCACAAAACCAACTAGTGCTGATCTATACAGACAAGCAAAAGGAAATGACGGAAGCTCGCGTCTAGAAAGTAGCACAAAACCAACTAGTGCTGATCTATACAGACAAGCAAAAGGAAACGAAGGCAGCTCGCGTCTAGGGAGTAGCACAAAACCAACTAGTGCTGATCTATACAGACAAGCAAAAGGAAACGAAGGCAGCTCGCGTCTAGGGAGTAGCACAAAACCAACTAGTGCGGATCTATAGACCCTAGACCCAGAATTTTGATGAGGGATGAAAACGGGAGTATCCGGAGAAAAACACACTTTCACTACGGACGATGAATATTCTATCCGAGTAGTGCCTGAGCTGTGAGTCTGAAACGAGAAAGAAGAGACATAGATGATTAGCCCAATACATGTTAATGATTGCAGATATAATATGGAGACTGGTGGGCGCGCCATATATATCAGGTGTTGCTGATAGGATTGGAAATTGCTGCGTTAGTGTGTTTCTTGTGCTGGCTAGCCGATAGTACTTCTTGGCTAATTTTTGAATTCGGTTCTGGAGGCTAGATAGATCGGTGGAGTGTATTTTGGTACGCGGAAAGCTACTCGAATTACTTGGTTTTGTAGGTTTTCCAGTTTCCTGGTTAAATTAGTGGACATGTTGCACGTAACCATGTACCCGTTTTCAATTAGCGGTTTAGAAATGGTTAAGATTTTATCAGGTGCACAACCTTTGTGAATCCCCCGATTTTCTTTAAAAAAAGTGATTCGTTGACTCACTGATTTACAATTTTTTTCAAAGTGGTAAGTCCAATTTAGTGAACGGTTAAAAGTTATACCTAAAAATTTAACAGATTTAGTGAATTTAATGTTGGAGCCTAATAGCGTTAAATTGGTTTGTGAACGTTTTTTTTTCCTTTTTTTCTAAAACAGCGATATAATTTGATGGCTTGAGTTTTGATTGGATTTAATGCAACATTAAATGACGGCTACGTCATCAGCTTATTGTGAAGGTCACTCAGGCATGATGGGGGCCTAGGAGTAGGTTTTCAGGGTCGCTGACCCCAAATCTGGCGTCGGATGTTCTGTTCCTTGGCTACTTGGGATTCCGGGGGTGCCATGTTAAAAACGTTACCAAACATCATACAATAAACATGTGTCCTAACAGGGTTTGCTCCTCTTGTGGTAGCTATAAAAGAACTTGTGGATAACTGACTCCTCCTGTGGTAGCTATAAACGTACTTGGGGATAGGTGAGATGGGGGAAGCTTGATCTGTACATTGGGACTTACATAAATCACGAGGGGGACTCTGAACGTCATAGTGGAGAGTGGTATTTTATGATAGTCTTATTAAAATGTCATTTTCAAGGCACCTACTGATGCGAATAAAGCTTTCAGTGGCATTCAGCCATCTGTACATGATAATTGGAAACTGAAAGAACTGCACTTATCTATGAAAAAAATATAAATTAGCAAGCGGAGGAGATGCAGACTTTCAAGAATCTAAAGTAAAATAATTTTGTAACTTATTTAAGTCATCTCTGTTCGGTGGCGAAGTGGTCTGCTGGGTAACCAGACTAAATCTCGGCGGGTCCCCTTGGAACTCGAACAGTGCTTCCCCCTCAGATTTTATTGTTTACCTTTTAATAAAATCAAACTCTATGGTACAATTAATGAAG
>NW_013666225.1:276813-278068 GCF_000517525.1 Limulus polyphemus
AAGTACACAGTCATAACTACTTAAGGTAAATTAACTATTAACTACATACTATTATAGACAACCAACATCTTATTTTTAATTTTAGTTTATGTATACTTCTTATATATATATATATATATATAGGCCTGGATACTTGTGTATCTGTCCATGCATGATTGGGTGTTGCATAGTTGCCATTATTTCACAGATTTGTGTTTCGTAAGAGAATTTTATAAAGATCATGAAATGACTTCATAGTATGAGCAAATCCTGGGCTCATTGTTTAAAGCTGACAAGAGTCTAGAGACTTAAAAAACAATAAGTAATATCAGAAAAGAGGAAACAAACCAGTAGATGGCAAAAATACAAATCTTCTAAAATGAGAAAGTTACAGAAGTCTACAAAGAACACGAGATATATTGAATCTGTATTTGCCTTTCAAAGTACACAGCTGAATAATAATTGACAATTCTCGGGAAGTGGATCTGTGAGTAAAAGACTATACTAAAGTTTAGTCTTGCTTATATAAATGCAAATTGGATCACATTATGATTTTGTAATGATGAAGTAATAACGGTAACATAGTTTTGTTGATATTCATATTTGTTACAGGCCTTTCTGGCAAAGGAAAGTTTTTCCTACAAAAATACTAAAATTGTCAGCTACAATTGCTACAAGAACCAGTACTGTGTGAAACTTGTAGGTCTTTAAGTTCTATAATGGTATAATAATGCACTGTTAAAAACTCAACTTATAACTACCATATCGGGATTAATGGGCTTGTTGTGCCTTGCAATTTTGTTGATGAATTTCACCGAGAAAAATTGCTGATACTTAGCGAATTTCGCCAGCAATATAGGACTGTATCCCTAGTTTTGTATTTCAGCTGCAAGATTATTAGATTATCAATACTTTGTGTATAAATAATTTTTTTGCACGTAAGTTGGCCAGTAGAATGCTAAACAGACCCTCATATAATAAGCTGAATGCTTATTACGGGGTCTGTGGTTGGTCAGTCATAATACTCGAAATCAATAAACACGAAACAGAGTTGTTGTTTTTTTATTTCTTCAATATCAGCATTACATATATGTTCATGTACTATATATAATAATATATATATTTTCAACAATTAAAGTCATATTCCGATAATGTTGTTTAGGCATTTTTAAAAGAGATTAAATTCTATGGCGCGCGCACATTTAATCAGTAATACTAAAACCACTTCAGGCCCTATGCCATGTGGTTTGATATCAAGACACACGGTAGTATATCA
>NW_013666225.1:278078-279486 GCF_000517525.1 Limulus polyphemus
CGGACTGTGGTAATCCAAACTATCACATATTTTCAGTGGATGTGCTCTACTGGATTCTTACATACCAAATATGAAGCTAACTCATTATTAAGTATCCAAGATATAACATCTCCAATTTTGATTTTCTTCTTCTTCTTCTTCGCACCAAAATTACGGAAACTTTATTTGTTAGAAAACCATACTTAACTTTTATGGATATTATTCAAATTTGGTACACTGATAAACCTTTCAAACCTACAATTAGAAGTCTCACTTAGTGTAAATATAAGCCACATGTACAAAGTTATTCAACAAAAACCGCCCAAATTTAATGAAAATTTTAGCGTACGCCTACCCAAAAAGTCACGTGAGCTATTGCTCTAACATTTTTACTGCAGCTTCACCTAAGAGTAAAAGTGGACCTTTTATAGTTTTTTGTCATTCGAATTAAATACAGCTGATTTATAGCAGAAAACTATAAAGTGAAAGGGTGTGCAGAAACAAAGTATTGGTTAGGCCAAGAAAACTAGATTAGTAGTTTCTAGTTCAAGTTTTAAAAAGAGTCATGCGGGTGGACGGTTATTATTCATTATTTATTGCCAACTTTTCAGCACATATTTACTAAATTTTATAAAATTATCGTAATTAAAGAGCATTTAGCGTCACCTGATATCACCTTAAGCAATTAGTGGGAATAATGATGCTTGATACGGCTGTACCGATTGCATGAGGTGATGACAAGAAACTGTTAATTTAATTTTAATGGCGTTAGTATAAAGGAAGCTATTAATTAACACTGTTTTAGGGAGGGAAACTACCACCTTATATTTTAAAGAATCTGGTTGGTTCTGTAAAGTAAAGGTCTGTTCTGAGTAATGTGGTTGCGATCCTAAGGCTAATGTTGGTTACTATCAAGTGTCACTTTCTTATTTGGTGTGGTTTGGTGTGTATTGACAACAAATCATATCTAATCAAAAACACCTTAGGTGTCAAAAAAGGATTCAGCGTGCAAACTTAAAGGAATGAAATCAAATTTGGTGGCCAAACTGGTAGCTACACTTACAGCAATGATAATAATTTTACAGCAAATATTCATTCATTAGTTAGCCGTTCCCCGCTGGGACAGCAGTAAGTCTTCAGATTTACACTGCTAAAATCAGGGGTTCGGTTCCCCTTGATGGACACAGCAGATAGCCCGATGTGACTTTGCTATAAGAAAAAAAAACACACACATTAATTAGCCAGGCCGCATTTTTGTTCATCTTTGGGCATGACAGTGGGTAAAATAAAATACGCGGCCTGGCTAAGGCACTGAGAGCATACATAAGTAATAATACTCAAGTGCTCCCTCTCAGGGTTAACTTAGTACGAGTGCAGAGTTTCAGGTGTCTAGGCTCTTTTCTCTTGGAGCTATGGCAGTCACACATTC
>NW_013666225.1:280036-302139 GCF_000517525.1 Limulus polyphemus
GTACGAGTGCAGAGTTTCAGGTGTCTAGGCTCTTTTCTCTTGGAGCTATGGCAGTCACACATTCTTTTCTATATGGTTTTGCACTACTTTGCCCCATTAAAAAGATGCACAAGCACGTGCATAAGATAAGTAAAGATACCCAAGTGCACACCCTCAGTGTCCACTTAGTATGAGTGCAAAATTTCAGGTTTTTAGGTTCTTCGAGTTATGACAGCCATACACACAGACACGCCCTTCTACTATTAAAGATATAGTAGTAATGATAGCCCAAAATCTGAGGCTAGGAAGTTTGAGTTGTTTCACCTGTTTGTTACATTCATCAAAAGGCGAAGTGAAACAGATAAGCCTCGCATATACAAATACCTGAAGGTATTCACCGAAGTGACAGAATGAAATTTCATTCAACATCTCTTCCCCAATCTTGTTGAGACTTAATTCTATCCAATCGTGAACATTAACATAGAAGCACTGATGGATTGTGATTAACAGTTGCAGACATTTGTCATAAATTGGACTCAGTTGAGAGTATAACCATCTACTGGGCCGAATTAAAAGCTTGTCTGCTAAATCCAGGCATAATTGTGGCCAATCAGAAGAATATTCTAATTTTTTTAAAAATTGAAGAATTTGTTAAGAAAGGCCATGTACCATCACATGGATGTTAGAAAACCAACATATATAATGCAAGAATTGTCAGTAGCTACATTAAACTAGTCTGAAATCTGAAACACGTGGCTCTGTAAGACAGTTTAGGCATTTTTGAGCAAAGCTTGCCAAATACTGTAAACTTTGAAAAGTAGTAAAACAAAATGGCCAACAGAAAAAGAAAAAAAATGTTCATAGTGTTGTTACTACAAAAAGATTCAAACATGATTTTGGGGTGCTGAATCTAAATTTCATGTCTTTTAAATCCTAGGACAAAAGGGAGGAGAAGCACCATTAATCTAAGACAATAATGTTATGAATTTGTTGAGAGCTATTATATTTTACCTTTGATGATTGTGCTTTAAAAAACATGCAGTTATACAGTGTCATCTAGAACTTTTTATTTTTTAAGCTAAGTAAACTACAATGCCACAAGATAATGCTGAAAAATTATACTATTACTATATGGCGTTTATCCTTTTATAGATTAATGTTCAAACATGATCCTAATTTTTTTTTCTTGGTACCTTCTCCTTTACATGGATTTTACCTGACTAAATAATACATAGTGTTCTACAAAGATAGAGTACTTATGCAAATAAATTTGAAGACTATGTAGCATTTATTTGGGTAAAATGCACGTAAGCGAGAAGGTGGTAAGAAAAATAAATCGTCAGTACCATGTTTGAACATTAATGTATAAGAGAACAAGTGTCCTTGAATAACAGTATTTATCAGGATTATTTTGTGGCATTGTATTTAATTTAGCTTGAAAAATAAAATAAATTCTAGATGAGATTGTATAACAGCCATCTTTTTTAGGCTTATTCATTAAAGATATAATAAAGTAGTTCTCACCAAATTACACAGCATTATCATCTTGTAACAATGGTACAGCTTCTCCTTTTCGGTGGCCATCCTATTTAGTTGTAGTTTGAAAGTCAAAACTGCTTTATAAGTATTATGCTTGACAGATATAGCTTGTCAGATAGCAGAAATGGATTTAAATCCCTAAAAGTTTTAGAGAAATGTATCTACCAAGTTTTTCTCCAAAATGCTTGAGGACGTTCGATTTTCTGAAAATCGAACTAGTCTACATGCTAGGAAGTTATTACTTGCACGGGAAGTTAAATCTAGTGCGAGTAACTAATGTGCAGCATCCAACTGACATTATTTCATCTCAAATGTAGTTAAGCCACTAGGGTGATAAGTGGAAAATTTAACAATCATTTTATAGACACAAATTGGGTGAAAAACCTAGTTCAGAATATATCTAGAAGACAGCTGGTGAAGAGTTCTCTACACTAACTTTACTAGAACCTTACACAACGTTCAAACAATGAAATGAAGGGTATTTGTTTCAATTGTGATAAGTTAGAGAAGTTATGATGGTATTACCTTTAGCCATGTAATTGGTAGAATGGATTGTCACTCTTGCATAGATGCTCAAACCCACAGTAGCAGAAGAAAGACAAAGAAAGGTCATGGCCTTTATGTTCCAGACTACTTTAAGCTAGTAGGTCTTAAGCTCAGCATGACCATGATCCTCAAAAGACAAAAATACTTTGATAGCTCAACTTCTAGAGTAGCAGATTCAATATCTTACTCATTGGACCTTGCACATTGTATGCCATTTGTGTTTGTTTGTTTGTTTGTAATTAAACACAAAGCTACAAAATAGGCTATCTGTGCTCTGCCCACCACGGGTATCGAAACCCGGATTCTAGCGTTATAAGTCCGCAGACATACCGCTGTGCCACTGGGCGCATGTCATTTGTGTATATAGACACACAAAAAAAGAGTCTTTGGTCGACACTAGGGCCACCAGAACCCTATTTCACCTTCAATGTGTGAGGGAGACATACATAATTACATTTTTGAAAATTGATCTGTACCATTTCTATGAAAGCTGAAGTGGTCTTTGCATATATCAGCTTAAATATATTCATGATGTAAGAAAAACTCGTAGACTCAAGAAGTCTTGATACAAAATGATAAAAAACATATAACTCGAGCGCTTTCGAAAGGTGGACCTTCTTCAGGGGCTAATTATGCTCAAATATGTTCTCAGGATGTATGTGGTACAGAACTTAAATGTAATATTAACCTATGTACCTGGTATTTTGAAGCTAATACTACCTACCCCAGAATAAAGAGCCATGGGTTGTTAAGTATATTTAGAAGCAGACGTGACGATAACACCATACACTCCAGTATTATGCAATGAAAAGTTACAAATTAGGTTCTATTTCTAATATGATTGTCGAACAAATGGCAGAAGCACACTGTCTTATAATCAAGCATGGTTCGGCACTTAACAAAGGTGTCATCACACCAACAGGGGAAAACAATGTCAATTTTTATATGAAACTGTCTGTGAATTTATATCAAAAAATAATGGTTGGCAAAATTGTGAAGGGAAAGCAATATAATTTTGCATTATTACTTACTACACTGCATTTAGTGTAATCATACAAGAATGATATGGACGTTGCAATTGAAGATTTCTCGCGATTTGCTGACATTTAGCTGAGACAAGAAGAATATTTATGATGAACAACGACACAATAACACAGATAAATTTTGTCCTATCAAGAGGTGACATCTACCTTAGATCTGACCATCACAGAGATCAATTAAATGTTGTAGGAATGAATAATACAGTTGATGCAAAATGTGTGGTCTTCACCAGTGGTCATAGTGAAGAAGAAATATGAAATGCAAAGATTCGTCATACACTTTTACAAGATGAGTGTAATAACATAGGTCACTGCAACCCTATTATCATTTACAGCTGAATATCTGAGCACCCTTGGAGTTCTTTCTAATTTGCTCTTTGACTTGACATTAGGTTACTGGCAGTTTGAGTTAGGAAAAATCTCCTAAGATCTGTATAAATTATATGTCATGCCATTTAACCATCAAAAGACTTATAAAGTCAGGTTTGCATGATCAACAAATCAAACACTGCTTGACATATGCAGATGTTAATTTAGCCTTTGGATATGAAGCAAAGGATTAAAGCTCAAGCCATAAAAGTATGTGGTAATGTGCAGTGAGGTTGAGTTTCTTGGACATATAATTAATTGGCAGTAATTAAATCAAAAATGTATCATGCTAAGACAATAGCTATCGACGATTTCAACCAGCTCATATCCTAAAAAGAAATTCGTAGCTTTCCGTCCTCATGTCATATTTTTGGCTCTTATTTCCAGATTTGTCCATTCTAACTATACTACCCTTTGGCTTACTAGAGTAAACAGATACTTTGGACATATTAAGCATGACGTTTGTTCGTTTATATTTGCTGTAGTTGGTGCACTGGTGCTGGTTTATCCAAGGAGAAGTTGTAAGCTTCTCTTAGATCCCAATATATAAGGTTGCTATACGTGCTGAATATTGATTCACACTTAGTACCATTGCTGCACAGTGAAGAAAGAACTGGTTCCTATTGCTCACCATATCATGAACTTTGGCAATTTTCCTATCAATGGGGAATTTAAAATTAGAATCATAAGCTTCAACAAACGGAGGACATGATATTAAATATATTATAATTTTACAGAAGTAAAAATATTAATGTACATTGCTGTTTTAGTAAGATGCATTACAATGTAAATGGACTCTCCATAAATCCTGTAATAGTGTGTTAATTTATTCAGTCTCATTAACCAGTTCAATGATTAGTGCAAACAGTTACAGTTAAGAAAAGTGAGCCAAACTCAATTGGAAGTGGCAGAAAGACTGGTGTATGGAGTTTGAAGCAAGCTTCAGTGGAATTGCAACTCAAATATCTAACAGATTCAAAACTTGTCTGTAGATTGTTAGGTAAACAGCATAATGATGATCTGTCATCTCAAAGCACAAATGAAAAATACAGAAATGATGCCTGCAATATATGTGACATCTGTACGACCATTGAAGAGTAAGCTGAGCTTCTAAATTGAAACTGCCATTCATGCAGATGTGGTGTGAGAACGTTTATTGAATTAGTAGTACCTATGACTAATTTGATCCCAAATTCTGAGACTTTTATACAATTATGAGTCTGGCAGACAGAATGAAATATCATGCAGAACCACCTATCTATGTTCATGTTTAAGTCATAGTTACTGTTAAGTGAATTCATTAAGCAAGCTTTTATATATTCATAATCTCATCAAATGAAAGGAATATTTTTGACCACTGTTCAAATTTTAAAGTTACAGTACAGAATCAGAAGATATTCTATTAATATTAGCGGCTTTATTTAGAATGTGACTGAGCTGATGAGCAGAGCATGTAATGTGTGCAATGAAATTTGATGGCTGGTATGTTTTATGGAAATATTTTATTTTATGAAAACAAAAGTTTCATTAATAGCTTTTTAAGTTTCGAGTAATACATTATTAAAACTTATTATTATAATCTTTTTTAAAGTGATGCTTGTTTAGCTTTCTTTGTTAGTAGCGATTTAAAAGTCTTTTTTTGCCCTTAAGATAAACACAAAGCTCACAACTGATATATTGTTATTTTGTTTTTGATCTTATAAATGAGTACCTATGACGTTATATCTATATTCTACTTTGTTTATCGCTTGAGCCACTTGCACTTATTACAGTTTTAAGTTCGATTATTTTAACATGTAAAGTTAAAATATGTCACTTTTATTTTATTAGCTGGTTTTTCAATGCACATATATATGTATTATAGACAGTATGTTTAACTTCGTGGTTTGTGTAAAGTAAAACTCCCAAAAGTTGAAAATTGGAATTTATGTTAATTTAATACCTACTAGTTCGTTGCATGCTGGTAGTATGACATTACTTTTTACTGCATTGTAGAATAACATCCATAATATGAAGTTTACACCTTCAGTATATAACGTTAGTGCTGGTTTGTAAAAGTTGCTTTTATACGCCAAGGATCAGGAAAATAAAATTGAGTGTGTATCAGTTGGTGTCACCAACCCATCAACGAACTAATATCAAAGCCATGGCATTCTCGAAACCTATACGACAGAGCTCTGCTAGAAGCAGTTCATTGGTGTCACCAACCCATCAACGAACTGATATCAAAGCCATGGCATTCTCGAAACCTATACGACAGAGCTCTGCTAGAAGCAGTTCAGTTTGTGGGGATTAGTAAACTATTTTTATTATCAATAGCTTGAAAAAACTAATAAAATTGTCTGGCATATAAAAGTGGTTGGCTATAACCCTATGGCTTCATTTTGTCATCACCCTGTAAAAAGTAAAAGTAGCCATCACCCACTTTGGAAATCAGCCTTGCTTTAAGTAGCAGGTTAACATCATATATTGAAAGTTCCACCTGATGATAGTCAACTCTTGTAAACAACATTTATGTTTGCACCTTCTATTTTACCATGCTATTATAAATGAAATATTTGGAACCGGTGTGTAAATTTTATTTCATTGCTATTATTTTGTTTTTAATTTTGTGATAGTTAGATTTAAACATGGATTCCTGACTTGTATTTTAAAATATTTTGAGCAGGTTAATTTGTTTTACAATGATTTGATTAATTCTAGTGTGTATTATTTTTTTCTGATTTCAGTTTTATACCTATTACAGTTTTGGTATTTTAAATTGTTTTCTGAATGTTTGGGATGATGTTTAAGTATGTATAATTGTATTCTAATTAACATAGTTATTGTATTTGATTAATCTTATTTCTGTTGTATTAATCATGTTTATATTTATGGTATGACTGTTTTGTACTTGTAGTGGTCTTTATTGTGATTTATGTAAAGGATGCTACTGTTTTGCTGTTTTTTTTGTAATTTTTGTATTATTTCTATTTTATTTTTTAAATATTCAAAATTCAAATGAAATTTCAGACTTTACTGTCTGTAACAGCTCACGTTCGACTCTACCTTGAGATGTGGTATTCTCCTGGCAACTGCTTATTTTAATTTATTTGTTGTCATGGTATTAATTAACCATAAGTATTCAGAAGTTACCTCCTAGGTTGTTGGTCATTTTCTCACCTTTTTCTGTGATTGGGGAAATTAGGAAAGTACCCTTTCTTAATCCCTATTATCTATGTGTATTGTTTTTATTTTTAGGAGTTTCAACATTAGTCCAATGAAGGTCTGTATCAGTTTTTTCACAAGATACCCAGTGTAGTCTTAAATATCAAGTAGAATAAAGCAGAGCAAAGAGAGAGAGAGAAAGCCAGCAAAGAAAAAAAAAGAAAAAGTTCAGGGTTTGGTTAACTTAGATCACCACTCAAACTAGTTTCCAGAAACAGTCTTAAATTATATTTTTTCTTTGGTTGATACAACCATTAATACCTAGACATATTTGAAAATGCTGTTCTACCTTAGATGATATTGCAAAATGGATATAATATTTAGACGGTTTTAAGCGTTGTTTGTCAATTTTTCCTTCAGTTACTTTTAGTTTTACACCTTCAAAATTTACCTTAAGTGTTTAAGGCCAACCATGCTTATTATAGATCTAATTCTTGGCAAGTGTGTCGTCCTTTCATGTATTTGTAAATAAAAATGTACTGTTTCTTATAATTTTGGATCTTGTGTATTCAGCTCACACTGGACTATATGACCATCACAATGAACTTTGTGTTAATTACAAGTCGCTCACCAATCAGCTAAATTATGGGGTGCCTAGTTATTCAATTGGTACCTTACATGACGGCATTTCTAAACACAATAATACTAAAAATGTAAATACATGAACTCTCTGGTCAAGTTAGAGTGGTAGCTTATAGTTTAACCATATATAGTTTGCTTACATTTATAAGGTTAGACAAGGTCCTATATTCAACATGCCAAAAGCTAAAATACATGATTTTCAAAATATATCTGTGCACCCACTGGAAGCAATGCCTTTATCAAACTAGACTGTGCAACAAAGTGATTTGTGTAGAAACAGATGCCATGGCCTACCTAGGATAATATGGGGTGGAAGAAGTGCAAAAACAAATTCAAAAGTAAACTGTGCAATACATTGCATAGAAGCTAAAACATGCTGTAAAGCATCAAGGTAGAGGCTAAAACGATAAAAAAACCTATAAACCGAGCGCTTTCGAAAGGATCGATAGTACATCCCCAAATATCACCAATACTTTAGCGATTTATCAAGACACTTGATTATAGAATTTCCATATAACCACCATGAGGAATATATACACTACCAATTGTTCACTGAAGCCTCTTTGAAGTGACCCAATCATGGTTAGTGTTTTAACTAGGGTCCCAAAAAGTGAATGGACAGTGTATACATGCTTGGGAGCTTCTACTTAAGTTTCAAATGTACATATTGCCCCAGAAATAAATGAATGATAAAGACAGAACAGTTATGGCACTGTTGCCTGGAAACATGTTAGGAACTAATGTGATTTTATATAAGATGGAAAGATTGAGCACATGGCAAGATTATTTGTGTACTTGACTGCCATTCTGAATGTTATCACTGGAAGAACTGATGGAAATTGTTCATGATGGAAGGCTTCTGAAATTTGATGTCACCATGGAGAGAAAAGAAACATTTTTCAGCAATTTGTATGGAAACCAATATACATCCAAAGAGACAAAACTGATTTGCGAATGGCAATACAATATCTTGGTAGTTTGCTTACTGATATTTGTGGCTATCTGGGACAGTAAATGTATTTTACTATAGACTATTGTATTTAGCCTAGGTTGTCCTGAGCCTGTCTTGATGTATAACATGTACCTGAAGGCCTAGGAATAGCTTTAAGATAAAGTGGATAATATCACTAAACTCGCATTTAAATAAGAATATAATAAGCAAAAACGTAAACAAAAATGAGAATTCAGATTAAAGTACTGATTTACATAAGCACTACAGGTCATCATTAGTGTAGATATGAGGCACTAATTTCTCACATTTCATATATATTACACCTATTAAGCTATGTTTTTTCATCTAGAGTACCAAATGCTTCTTCTAGTGTGAAAGATTTCTATAAACTAGAATACACTATGTTAAAGTAGATATTTGCCACTGGTGGGTTAAGCCATAAGTACTTCGAAGATACAACTTCCTTTATATTTTGCAGGACATGGGTAGTGCAAGTACCCTAACAAGTATAGCATTAATGTTTCATGCATATATATTGGTAAATTTTCTCATTCTCGAATGAGTTCTTCGTCTTTTGACCGATATTGCTGTAGTTTCCAGTAAATGTGTTATTCTTCTTCACGTTTGTTGTCTTTAATAGATTTTATGAATAACTAAAAGATCGATTTAACAATATTTACTCCGTGTCCAGTCTATTTCTTCTCACAGTAGAACTTCCCTATAAATGTAATCCAAAATCGAGCTAAGCCTAAGAAACGAGGAAAAATAACAGACAGATAAAGCATTAGCCAAGAAAACACTAATAAATCATTTAAAAAGTAATTACCAGTTAAGAAACTTACGGAATTATTTATTAATTGAATTGTAGCATGTAATATGGGTTTTTGTTGTATAAAATAATTATTAGCAGAAAAATTGCATTAAATCATAATTAAATTAAATTCAAAGGACTCTACTTTTTCTTTTGTGAAGCCCATGGTTACTGAGGAGGAATGATGTTCTCTAAACACAGGGAAGTGGACTAAGATAGTTCAAGTTATCCTTGTTGAAAGAACTGTTAGTTCCACCCATCCATAACTAATAAAGAATGTGTTATTATTTAGTTGTTTACAAGTATTTATTCCAAGTTTTCGTGCGGGTATTCTCCATTTAGTTATAAAAGTCCTTTTAAACAAGTTGTGTTAATATTCTAGCTTTGGCAATGGTTGCATACCACAAAGATTGCTTTGTAAGGCTTATACTTGCTTGACCATGTTCCTGTGTCATGCCCTCCCGAAATGTGTTCATGGAGTGGTCCAGAAACTTGGATATGTAAAATGGGAATGATCGCTGACACTGGTAATTTAGGATTGCGGATACCGTACTAGGTTTTTTATCTGATGTGAAAATGAGGCATCAGTATGACTTTCTCCCCTGTTAGCGTCGTGTAGACGTGCTTTCTGCAGAGTCAGCAGCAAGATAGTTTAAACATAACGAATATAGAAGCCGGCCAGTATTGGTAAACCTTCTGCATTGTATAATTAAATATTTTTGTTTACTTGTTTTCCTTTATTATCGTGTTATCGTTAAAGCTCCGCATGAGCTTTCCTGAATCTACTTTATTGTCAAGTTTTTTGTTTAAAGAAAATTCACCTGCAATAGGCTATAAAGTATCTAGTGAAAAACACATTAGGTGCGACAGGAACTAAATCAAAATTGGTGACCAAACTGGTAGCTACATTATAGCATTGATAAAAATTTTACAGCAAATATTCCTCCATAAGTTTGCTGAAAAATTCTTATCAGTGCTATAAGTGTAGCTACCAGTTTGGCCACCAATTTTGGTTTAATTCCTTTAAGTTTGCACGCTGAATCCTTTTTTGGCAGTACCTGTTTTTCACACCTAGGTGTTTTTGATTAGATTTCATTATTTTTTTGTCAATACACACCAACAAACTACACCAAATAAGAAAATGACACTCGATAGTAACCAACATTAGACTTATGATCGCAACCCTGTTATTAATAGCTTCCTTTATACTAACGCCATGGAAATTAGATTAACAGTTTCTTGTCATCATCTCATGCAATTGATACAGCCGTATCAAACATCATTATTCACGCTAGTTGCTTAAGCTAATATCAGGTTGTGCTAAACGCTCTTTAATCAGGATAATTTCATAAGATTTAGTAAATCTGTGCTGAAAAGTTGGCTATGAATAATCAATAATATAGTTTGCTTGGCCTAACCAATACGTATGTGTCTGCACGCCATTTTACCTTACCCTTTTGCCGCTATAAATCAGCTGTCTTTTATCCGAATGACAAAAAACTATAAAATGTCTTTTTTACTCTTAGGTGAAGCTGTAGTAAAAATTTTAGAGCGATAGCTCACGTGACGATTTGCGTGGGCGTGCGCAAAAAGTTTCGTTAAATTTGAGCAGTTTTAGTTGAATAACTTTGCACATGTGGCTTTTATATATATCAAACAAGGCTTCTAATTGTAGGTTTGAAAGGTTTATCAGTGTACTAAATTTGAAAAATATCCATAAAAGTTAAGTATGTTTTTCTAACAAATAAAGTTTCCGTAATTTTGGTGCGAAGAAGAAAAAAGAAGAAGAAACTCAATCAAAATTGGAGATGTTATATCTTAGATATTTAATAATGGATTGCTTTTATATTTAGTATGTGAAGTAAAAATCCAGTAGATCACATCCACTGAAAATATGTGATAGTTTGGATTACCACAGTCCGAGCTACAGAAGGTGGAATATCGCTAAACTGTCACTCCTGTGAATAACACACAGTGTGTCCTGCAGGTTGTTTTTTGTCCGAAAGACACACCACCGTGTGTCTTGGTTGTACAATATTCTGTACTTCTTTCGATAATTATGCTATATGGTATAATAACTGAAGTTATTGTTGTTGTTATAAAAAAAAGTAGTCACAAAACCTTATGATCGTCTTTCAAATTAATATCCTAGCAATTTTTAAACTTTGTTGGAAAATAATTTTGTACGTTCAAGACTTCAAATAGACGAACGTAATACTGTAAAATCTACTGAACTTATTGTTGTTGTTATAAAAAAAAGTAGTCACAAAACCTTATGATCGTCTTTCAAATTAATATCCTAGCAATTTTTAAACTTTGTTGGAAAATAATTCTGTACGTTCAAGACTTCAAATAGACGAACGTAATACTGTAAAATCTACTGAAGTTATTATTGGTAAGGTACAGACTGTGGACTAGTACTCGATGGGCAAAAAAGCTCTATCGCTTTTGCTGAAAGGTCTTAATTGAAAGCGTCTGTGATTAGTGTTAAGTAAAAAACATCTGTTAGATAAATTATTTAATTATGATTGGTGTTCATAAATAAATTGTCTGAATATCAAAGAGTTTCATGCTGTCTATCATTGTAAAGATATGTGTGAGATATCGCACTTAGCACATATTTTAAAGGACAGTAAACAAATGATTCCTTATTATTCTTATCAATGTTTGTGAGTGAGATAAGATGGAATATTCCATTTTAATCATAATAAAATAAAAACCATCCATTTTCTAAGAACGATTTAAAACTGAGCAACTGAAGAACTATGGAATTTCACAATTATCTCGTATTGAAAGTCAATGGCATTTTATAACACTTACTGCACATAACTAGAAATGAAATACGTTGTTTACTATGTATCTAAAAATAACTAGAAATGAAATACGTTGTTTACTATGTATCTAAAAATAACTAGAAATGAAATACGTTGTTTACTATGTATCTAAAAATCATTTTATGAGTTTAAAATCAGTTTGGTAAATTGTATTGGGTTTCACTTGTATAATATTTATAGCAATAAATAACAACAGACGCTAAGCATGATTAGTGATATCCATTTAACTATATATATATACATTTAATAGAAAAATATAAAAAAATTTGCCTTCTGGCAACCAGCCATTATAAATCGACACATTTTTGGTGTAAAATAAATAAAAATGCGATTACTTATTTACATTCATCTTCACATTCCTAATTCAGAATGAAATCAAACTTGGCTATAAACCACATATTAACAAATTAAATAGCCTCAAAATAAAAAGCTATTGTCAACTAATACGAAAAACGTGTGTCTAAAATAATTAGCGTTATGTATACGATACAAACATAACCCAAAATAGAGGTAATGATAAAAAACTAACAAATATGAAATAATTTGTCTACAAAATTAGCAGTACTTGTCTGTTACATCAGATCTGCATAAATTTACAAAGAAACTAGGAAAACAGAAATATTAATTTATGTTTACGAAAAATGTATGTTTTGTTTTAATATGGGGGGGATCTCCTTCTCTGGAATAGTTACGTAAGATTAATTATAAGATAACTTTTTGGAATATATATTAATATTCCTTTTCTAGAAAGTAGGAAAACAGTTTTGTTTTAATATGGGGGGGGATCTCCTTCTCTGGAATAGTTACGTAAGATTAATTATAAGATAATTTTTTGGAACATATATTAATATTCCTTTTCTAGAAAGTAGGAAAACAGTTTTGTTTTAATATGGGGGGGATCTCCTTCTCTGGAATAGTTACATAAGATTAATTATAAGATAACTTTTTGGAACATATATTAATATTCCTTTTCTAGAAAGTAGGAAAACACGATCAGAAAAGATAAAAATAGTATAGTGATATCATCTGGAAGAAAATAATATAAATAATTTTAAAGACCCCCCCCCCCTTTGTAATATTATAATTTAAACCATGATCGTTCTTATATAAATTTTATATGAATAGATGTGCATCAAAAGTTCAATCACAAAATACACACACGTCACTTCATGAAGCAAGTTCGTCTACTCTTCAAACTTATGATCTGGTTAAGACATTAAGATTGTAATAAAATATTAATTTTAAATTAGCTTAGAAAGTATTAACTTAAATTTTAATCAGTTGACACCTTAAACACCGAAATAGTTGTTTTTCATTTAATAAAAAATAGATTATTAAAATTTAATGTGTAATATTAAGTAGCCTAAAAGTTTAAACTTTGATGTTTAATCTGTATTCCATTTCAATGTGTTCCATACTGTGGTTTAAGATTGAGCATACGCACATGAAATTATTAAAATATATTTTCTATTAAATTTTAGTTTTCAAAATAAAAGCATTCGTAAGCCCAGTGAACTAAACCTTGCGGTTGAGCACTACAAAATACGTGTGTAGAATGTTGCAAAATGAGTTAAGTTTTAAACCTGTCATCAAAATAGCACTAACTCAATTCATTCATAAGTTGAATAACATAAGTGAGAAAATTAATAAACAAAAATAAATGCAACTCACAGTGCAAAGAAAAAGAGGAAAAAAATAAGCATATCTTAATCGTTGTGATACGTTTGTTTTATGAACGGTTATCTGAGTGTGTTTGTTCATCTTTAAACTGCAATTAAAGATATAATAATACTCATTTGAAGATCATATCTACTTCATATTTTATTGAATATCAAAAGTAAAATATGCTTCCATATGACTTTACGAACAAATTTATAGCAAGCTCCCCATAACTGAATGAAAGAGGGTTTCCTAACTCTTAGAATTGTATATTTGTTTTAACTAATTAAAATCTTAAAGCAAATTTGAAGTCAAAACACATTGACTAGATCAGATGTTAGATAAGCACAACAACTCAGTCGTAATGCATAGAAACATTAGGCTTAGATTAGAATGTGAAAAAATAAACATTTTCAGCTATTTTAGTGGCTTAATCAGTCACATTTGTATGGAAAATTTATTTTCCCCCCGTTTTAGTTGTAGATGACCAAAATAGACTGTTTGCGTATTACTTCACCCTTCCGTAGCTAAGAATGTATATTTAGTTAGTTATATTTATGGAAAGTATTCTCGTGCAGGTTTCTGCATGTTGTCAGTTAGTATCCATGCGAAAAGGATGTCCTAAACCTATGTTACTCTAGCTTAAATAAAGGTTACATACGGCAAATGATTGTCCAATAAGGCTTATAGTTGCTTGCCCTTGTTTCTGTGTCATTACCTCCTGTAGCGAGATCGCACACATTTCAAGAAGTAGTAGAAGTTAATATAAGCTGGAAGGGTTTATACCTCTTAAATGTATAATCAGAATGAGCGGTGATGTAGACAGTGTAAAATTGTGAAATATCCTACTAGGAACTTTCGTTCTGACTTAACAAAAACATTCCTATTCCTGTGTTGGCTTGGGAAGACACAGAAGGCTTCCTTTCTGCCTTAGCAGCCAGACGCAACATAAAACAACACTGCATAAAGCTTTCCAATTAATTGTTAACAATAAATATATTATTGTGAATTAATATTTTGTTTATTTGTTCACTTGTGTTTGCTTCTTTGCCTTTTTTCTAACGGTGTATGAAATTATTTTTAACTTATCTTAGAATCTGTTGCATCGCGAATACTTTACTTGTTTGTTTGTTTGTTTGTTTTGAATTTCGCGCAAAGCTACACGAGGGCTATCTGCGCTAATCGTGTAAGACTAGAGGCAAGGCAGCTAGTCATCACCACCCACCCCCAACTCTTGGGCTACTCTTTTACCAACGAATAGTGGGATTGACCTTCACATTATAACGCCCCCACGGCTGAAAGGGCGAGCATGTTTGGTGTGACGGGGATTCGAACCCGCGACCCGCAGATTGCGAGTCGAACACCCTAACCACCTGGCCATGCCGGGCCTTACTTGTTTTAAATCAATATAATGAGACTTCTGTTTAATTTGAGCAGCATTTTATAGGCAATATCTCACCTGGAACTCTGTAACTGGGCAATGTTTTTGTTATACCCTATACAATATTATCAGAACTTGAATTTTGCATTCTCTGTAGCTTTTAATAATAAATCGATGAAGTTTGTTTGAAACAGAAATTATTTCTATTGTATAGCTGTTCATTGTACTTCACTGCACTAATGTTAGTTGTAATGCTTCTCTTCACCAAAATCAGTGCTGACTAACATCGTAAATATCATTGGGTAACTGCACTAATGTTAGTTGTAATGCTTCTCTTCACCAAAATCAGTGCTGACTAACATCGTAAATATCATTGGGTAACTGCACTATTGTTAGTTGTAATGCTTCTCTTCACCAAAATCAGTGCTGACTAACATCGTAAATATCATTGGGTAACTGCACTATTGCTTTAATCCTTTCTGTACGTTTGTTTTTCATAAACACACGCATGGAAGATATAACTGATAATATTAAAGGCCCTTTTTACAGCATATACACTAAAATCATATACTGGATTTAAAATGTTGAATTATAATTATGCATTTAGTTATGAATTTAATGTTTATATAAAATAATCAACAGCTACTTACCTCTATATCACTAAAAGGTAAGTTTACAATTTTTATACGTTTTTACTTAATTCAGAGAAACTGAACACATATTTCACCTTTTTAATATCTTGCATTCAAAACAAAAGCTACCATTTTTTTCTCCGTGTCAAGATACATTGTAGCAAAGTAGTAATTATTTTGAATAAACAAAATACAGTTGTATGTGAATAATTAAGTTTAGAAACCATAGTACTACCCAGTTAATATTTTACCTATCTGTACATACATCCATTATCTACAGTAGTTGCTTAAAGATGTACACTGTTGAAATTTGATAGCTTGCTAAAGGTTTATGAGATATTTCCGAATGGAAATACTGTGAGATTCAAACAAATCAGAAAGCGTATACACACACACACATTTAAAACCTGAAACAGGTTTCTCAAAGTAAACCAGTTATACGTTCACTTCTGTTTACTGCAATGGAAAAAAAAGACATCTTTGGTGGCATTTATCTTAAATAAAGTTTTTCGACAATTGTTTAAATAATCGGCTATTACGTTTTGCAAATCTTTATCTAGACGCTTAAAACCCAATGAATAGGCATTCAAAATAAATGAAAAATTATGTATTAAATATTCTGTTACTTCATCCTTAGGATTTTTAATGTTTACTGTTATTTCAGCAAACGATAGTATCAATGGAAAAAAGGCAAATAAATGTGAATGTAAAATGTGAATTGCTTGTTGAACGTTCTAATTTCTAACAAGATCACAAACAATTAAAAAAAAATATATAGAAGCATATGATCCCTTCCGAGTGATTAACATGTACTGCTACTTATTAATTCAATTTTTATATACAGTTTTATTAAAGGAGGCAACATTAGAAAATATTGACTGGTTCACTTATATTGTAAGATCTATCCATAAGAAAAACTTAGCTCAACACCTAGATTAAACAAGTCATTGATACTTATTAAGTTCACAATAATCGTTGAACTTCGTATTTTTTAAAGTAACTGATGTTTTCTATTGTTTAAGTTGACATTCAGTTCTTAATGAAAACTATCTAACAAGGCTTCTTAAAATGTGTGGATGCTTAGTTCCATTTTCTATCACATATTTGGAAGATCAGAAGGTGTTTGGATTCTGCAGTCTAGAAAGCCTGATTATAATTCCCTATAGAATAATATCAACACTAGACATTCTGGAATGGTGTTACACTTAGCAGTAGAGGGCTAAATGCAAAAATAAACAAAATAAGGAAACTGAGTAACATGCAGTTGTGTACTAGACATTTGCTGTTAGAGGACCAAAGTATGGATTGACGAAAGTGAAGCCTTGGAACTCCCTCCCTGTCAAGTTATTGATCACCACGCTGTCAGCGGGTGTCAGGAATTTTTTGGAACTGGTGAAGATTGAGTCAAAATTTTCACCTTTCTTGGGGTTTTTCTGTACAAAGACAAAAAAAAAAGGAAGTAAACCTAACCAAACCATAAATACAACAAATACATGTATATAGAAATTATTTTCTATAATACATGTACAACTGAAAATGTTTGCAGCAACGTAAAAGTTTATTGTTAAAAACGAAAATGCAAAGCATTAAAGAAACAAAGAAGAGTATTAACATGCAGCTACATTCAAGCTAAACCATTAATGTTATTTGTTGTATAAAACATACAACTCAAAACATATTAGAACAAAATCTGTTGATTCATTAATAGAATTTTTGAGTGTCTGAAAAGATTAATTGGCTCAGGTAATTTTGGCCTAAAAATATTTTTTTATATTTTTTTTGCAATGAAAAAAGTGTATGGTTATTGAAATGTTCATAACTAGTATTCAGTAGAAATGGGGAGTGGATATAGAGTTACATAGATAGTTAATTCCTTGGTCACATACCAGTGTGTGTATATATGTATATTTAGACCTATATGATATAATTCTGCTGAATCAAAACTTATTATTAATATATGCCTCATTCACAAAGTGTATACATCCTTACATAAGTACAACATGAAACAGACTAAATGAAGAGAAATACATCACAATATAAGTATAGTACGAAACAGACTGAATGAAGAGAAATACATCACAACATCAGTATAGTACGAAACCGACTGAATGAAGAGAAATACATCACAATATAAGTATAGTACGAAACAGACTGAATGAAGAGAACTACATCACAACATCAGTATAGTACGAAACAGACTGAATGAAAAGAACTACATCACAACATCAGTATAGTACGAAACAGACTGAATGAAGAGAAATACATCACAACATAAGTATAGTACGAAACAGACTGAATGAAGAGAAATACATCACAACATCAGTATAGTACGAAACAGACTGAATGAAAAGAACTACATCACAACATCAGTATAGTACGAAACAGACTGAATGAAGAGAAATACATCACAACATAAGTATAGTACAAAACAGACTGAATGAAGAGAAATACATCACAGCATAAGTATAGTACAAAACAGACTGAATGATGAGAAATACATCACAACATCAGTATAGTACAAAACAGACTGAATGAAGAGAAATACATCACAATATAAGTATAGTACGAAACAGACTGAATGAAGAGAAATACATCACAACATCAGTATAGTACGAAACAGACTAAATGAAGAGAAATACATCACAATATAAGTATAGTACGAAACAGACTGAATGAAGAGAAATACATCACAGCATAAGTATAGTACGAAACAGACTGGAAGAAGAGAAATACATGAATACAGTACAAAACAGACTGGAAGAAGAGAAATACATGAATACAGTAGAAAACAGACTGAATGAAGAGAAATACATCACAGCATAAGTATAGTACAAAACAGATTAAATTAAGAGAAATACATCACAACATCAGTATAGTACGAAACAGACTGGATGAAGAGAAATACATCACAACATAGGTATAGTACAAAACAGACTGAATGAAGAGAAATACATGAATACAGTAGAAAACAGACTGAATGAAGAGAAATACATCACAGCATAAGTATAGTACGAAACAGACTGAATGAAGAGAAATACATCACAACATCAGTATAGTACGAAACCGACTGAATGAAGAGAAATACATCACAATATAAGTATAGTACGAAACAGACTGAATGAAGAGAAATACATCACAACATCAGTATAGTACAAAACAGACTGAATGAAGAGAAATACATGAATACAGTAGAAAACAGACTGAATGAAGAGAAATACATCACAGCATAAGTATAGTACGAAACAGACTAAATGAAGAGAAATACATCACAATATAAGTATAGTACAAAACAGATTAAATTAAGAGAAATACATCACAACATCAGTATAGTACAAAACAGACTAAATTAAGAGAAATACATCACAGCATAAGTATAGTACGAAACAGACTGGATGAAGAGAAATACATCACAGCATAAGTATAGTACGAAACAGACTGAATGAAGAGAAATACATCCCAACATCAGTATAGTACAAAACAGACTGGATGAAGAGAAATACATAACAACATAAGTATAGTACAAAACAGACTGAATGTAGAGAAATACATGAATACAGTAGAAAACAGACTGAATGGAGAAATAATAGAATATTTCAGAAAGAGAAAGACAAATGAGAGTAGATTTTCAGTATAAAATACTTGCACTATATTTTTTACCTGTGACGCTATATCAAAATATACATTACTTATAATTCTAGTTTTAATTTACTTTCACATATAACAATACTACCCAGACATATCTCTCTTCGTATTCTGCACTACATAGAAAATGTCTTATATTCATCATTGTACTTACAATTTTTGGTTTAAAGGGAGGTTGAACTTCCTTGTTTTCAATCTTGTCCCAGTCTATTCTTCTAAAGAATGGGTGACTCCTGACGTCTTCTTCACCTGTACTGTCACAACCAAGACGCTTTGAAGGACTCTTCATTAAAAACTAAGTAAGGAAGAAACAAATGAAACTACTTAAAACACGAAGATTGATGTACACGATACAGTTTATTTATCATATAAATACAACTTCATTATCCCAGAAATAAAGATGATAATTAACCAAATATTTTCACAGTAATTCTAATACCTTATTAAATTTAACAAATAGAATTCATTATTTGGAAAAAAAAGAAAATATACCCCTTTACATGCTTCCTTAGCCTCCTTTGAAAGAAATTTGGGATAAGAAACGTTATGGTCAGTGATGGAAGCAAATAATTCTTCTTCGTCTTCTCCATCAAAAGGTGGCTACCAAAATGAAATAATAAAAAAACGTTTTTATCTTGACGTACTTTTTTGTTTTAAATAAAGAAGTTTTTACCCTTAAGTCTTTCAAAATGTGTATATTTAGCTTGCTTTTAGGATATATCAGGCTATTTACACTGCATTATTTCACCACCAGCTGAATTTTAATTATATACAATTTCTGAGATATAACAAACGAGTCATGTGGAAGAACCAATGTTAACACGTAAAATACTCGTTACAACAGTTTGTAGCAAAAGTTAAAAAATAATAAAATACAGAGAAGTTTTCAGTGCATCACAGTATATAGTTATTAAGTGAATAAAACCACGTTTATTAAAAAAATAATTGAAAAGGGTTTAAAAAATTAAATAGCAATGCAACCAATCTTTGAATATTTAAGACGAACAGCACATATCAAATAGAGATGAAATAAAATACGTTGAAACAAAGTTAGCCTACATTAACAACAAGTCGACAATTTTCTTTCAAAACAGTACCTTTCAATTTAAGAAATATTTTCTAGCATCCAATAATTAGTAGCAACCTGGGTTGTATGGGCAGTAGAGGAGGACAGGCTAATTCATCCAAGAATTAGTTAGTTTGTTTCCTTGTTTATAGTTACACACAAAGCTACACAATGGGCTAGCTGTGCTCTGCCAACAAAAGGTATCGAAACCCGGTTTCTAGCATTATAAGTCAGCAGACATACCGCTGTGCCACCGGGGACCCAAGAAATAGTAACAGATGAGTGGGATGGGCAATAGAGGAGGACAGACTAATTTTCTAAAAAAAAAAAACAACTGTTCGAAAATAATTGTTTTAATTCACAATGGCCTATGAATGTTCTGTCTCTATCTCTGAACGTTTTAGTTGTCTGAGAGATGATTGTTTTCAACAGGTCTCTCACCAACTGTGGACTTTATATTTGTTTGAGAACTATCATTACGAACAACGGCTCTGTCTTAACCTGCAGACTATATCTGTTTGAGAGCTAACATTGCGGACAACAGGATTGTTTTAGCCGGCGAACTTTATAGGAGTTTGAGAGCCAACACTGTAACCAACATGCCAGTATTAACCTAGGGGTTTCATTTCTGTTTGAGAGCTAACATTGCGGACAAAAGGTCTCTCTTAACCTGCGAACTTGATAGCTGTTTGAGAGCCAACAAGCCAGTCTTAACCTATGGGATTTATTTCTGTTTGAAAGGCAAACACACAAAGAACGTGACAGGTTGGTTTCAATAAATAGTTGGGTGAACTCATTTGTTGTGCTTCTAAACAATAATAGCATAAATAGTAATTGCATATTACATTAACTTATCCTTATCACAATTTTGTAAAAATATGACTGATGAGATTCTATCAAATCCTTTTATCAATTCATTAGTTTTAGTTTCAGTATTATTAACTCATAATATTTCACAAACTTCTTTCCTCAGTTTTGATCAGAAAGTTATTATCAGTCCAGCAGATAAGAACTCAAAATTGCTAGAATTGTGAGAAAAGCATGAAAATTGGCATAAATGTAGATTTTTATATTGAGGTTTCTATGAAAGAAAAATCCATCGAATATCGTGCTCCAACCAGCCACCATATTAGGTTCCAATATGGCTGTCATCGTAAACCAGCATTATTCAAACTATGCTCTTCAAATGCATATAGAAATATCGTCTAAATATTCCAAGTCTACCATAGACGTATAATTTCATATAGAGATTAATGTAAAGTTAAGATCCATCACAGATCATGTCCTAAACAGTCGATATATTGGATTCCAATATGACCGCCGTCCAGAACTACCACTACTCAACTGTACTCTTCAAATGCACATATAATTGTCATTTAAGCATAAAAAATTGGCTCACTATTGAAAAGGAGCATAACTATATGATTTTAGTATTAATAGAAGCGTCATCTAAAAACTTAAACACAGTGAGTTTGGTTTTAGCACTTTAATAAATTCATTAGTCAATCTAATTTTAAAAAACGCTGCTAATCTTACTAGTTTGTTACTGCATCTGAAAACCAAATGGACAGCAGCAAAATAGTAAACAAAAAGGAAACAATTATTGTTATTTGTATATATTTTAAAGTTTCACTATGCACAGAGCATTGCCAATTTTCCAAGCATATGACAGGTTCTGACCTTCTTTTATGCATTCTTGTGTGGTAATACTGTTTTAGTCTTCTCTGAATAAATAAATAAAACTGTATTTGAGACATGGAAGGCATACCCTCAAGTGAGAAGTCTAAATGTTTCAAGAACACCACAATAAATCACGCATGAAGGATCTTGCCTTGATAGAATGGTTTACTGTGTTAACGTACAG
>NW_013666225.1:302373-304325 GCF_000517525.1 Limulus polyphemus
AATAAATCACGCATGAAGGATCTTGCCTTGATAGAATGGTTTACTGTGTTAACGTACAGCTGCACTTGCCCTATTAATTACATGAACCAGGCCCACCAGCACTCGTTGCTCAAAGAAAACATTCCTCCAACGGAGGATGCTCTTGAACAGCATGAAAAAAAAGAGCTGTTTACCAAAGATAAAACTGATGAAATCTCTCTCTCTTGTTCAAGAATTAACATAAAAATTGTCTTAGGACCTGCACAGAAGTTGTTTTTTGTAGGTTTGCCCAGGTTTGAATAAAATATATTAATAGCCGGTTTTTTCTGTAGATTTGTGAAACAAGAATAATATGAATAATAATAATATGATGAACAAATGGATGAATTTTGAATTTTGTCTAAGAATTCGAAAATCTTGTTTTTTTGCTATTATCAATATTTTATCCATTGAAATAGAGGGTCTTGAGTGTTGTTTAAAGAATAAGTCTGCTATTTAAGAATGTTTTTGTCCATATGTTCTATATTATGTTCCATATGTTATAATTATTATGAACTTCCTGGGTGATCCTTATTATGAACCACTAACATGGTTCATGATAACTGACATGAACAAACAGAGTTTAAGTGAAATTATTTAACTATACACTAAATCACTAAATAGATCATATCAACCAGGTTAATAACTGCATCAAAATTTAGTAATGTTTCATAGAAATTGATTTAAAAAACATTTAATACAGTTATATTTTAATTCCCCGAACATATATCTAGTTACTGCTATATGTTAAAGATTAATTTTCCTTAATAGGATCGAGATCATGCATTGCTCGTAAAAGTATGTTTAAATATGTGGAAGATGACTGATCCTAAATGAAACTACGTTTTTGAAATGTTAAATAATTCACCTTCTGTCTATTACTCTGTAATTGTTATTCCTAACCACCTCACTGTTCTATCCCGGTAATATTGTTGTAATACTGCAATTTGGAAACAGCAGTAATATTCAGTAGCAGAACAGGTGGTGTCTCATGTTATAGCATCACCTATACTTGAATGAGAATGACCAATCACAAGGTAGCACTAGTCATTCTGGGTAAATATGACGTTTTCTTCGAAGTAAGGAATGTTGGATTTAAACAACCTGGTTCACAATCTTGAAGAGTAAGCATTTTGAATGAATATCCAGCAAAAGTGATCACCTTTTATTTAAAAACGGCAAGTATATACATTTTATTTGTGAATTGATGAAGATTTTTCATTTTGTGCACTACCTTGTCCCCAGTCTTTTTCAGAATCAGTTATTCTAATATTTAGTATTATCTTGTAGTAAATATCCTAATCAAATCTCTTGTTATACTGTGGACCTATCTCATCGGTTTTCAGGGCCTGGCATGGCCAGGAGGATAGGGCGCTCGATTCACAATTTGCGGGTCGCGGGTTCGAATCCCCGTCCCACCAAACATGCTCGCCCTTTCAGCCGTAGATACTTATAATGTGACGGTTAATCCCACTATTCGTCGGTAAAAGAGTAGCCCAAGAGTTGGCGGTGGGTGGTGATGACTAACTGCCTTCCCTCTAGTCTTACACTGCTAAATTAGGGACGGCTAGCGCAGATAGCCCTCGTGTAGCTTTGCGCGAAATTCAAAAAACAAACAAACCCATCGATATTCAACTATTCAAACTCAACCTCAGTATACCACAACACCAGCTCAAGACACGTACACTGTAATCTTTATAATTTAATTAAACCTTTAAAGGAAAGTAACTCATACAGAAAAGTAATAATTCAAAAAACAAACAAACCCAGCGATATTCAACTATTCAAACTCAACCTCAGTATACCACAACACCAGCTCAAGATACGTACACTGTAATCTTTATAATTTAATTAAACCTTTAAAGGAAAGTAACTCATACAGAAAAGTAATAATTCAAAAAACAAACAAACCCAGCGATATTCAACTATTCAAA
>NW_013666225.1:305020-312476 GCF_000517525.1 Limulus polyphemus
GCGACCCTCAGATTGTGAGTCGAGCGCCTTATCCACCTGGCCATGTATTTACAACTGAAAAAGAAATAGGTAACTGCCTAAGCTAAGTAGACGCAGAGTAAATTTACTGCTTTATGCCTTAGCGCTTAGTATATAACGTAAAATTAGCTAAAGATAGAATAAGGATCCGTTAGTCGTGGTCGATAGGTGCATATATTGATAGCGCTCAGTCTAACGTTCGCTTGTGAACTTATAGTTTATTATTTTTTAGAACTGTTTTTTAGTTATAAATAGTAGTGAAATAAAGTTATTTTGAAAGCCATTTAAAGGAGATTTGAAATTTTTGACAATCAAATTTTACAAAAGTGAGCATTCATGCCGTTAAGAAAACAATACTTGCAACAATTATTTTATGACTGTAGAGAGATTGTGAATACAAAAAGTTTCTGTAAAGCTAGTAAATAAAATATTGTAGGCCTATTTTAGAGGTACATAATGTTCAGGATAAAGCAACACGTTTGCCATTTTAATTCTAGAGAAGATTAATAAGCATGAATACTTTATAAAAAATGAACAAACTATGTAAACATAAGAACTACAGTAGCTTGTTTCTTCTCTATCTTTCGGCTACAAAACTACTGTTATGTTTAATCTTATAACTTTGAGATAATGTTCCAACACTGAAATCGGAATAACGACATCGGTCCTTTGCTAACGTCAATAATATATAATTACCAAACTTTCCGTAAATATTTCCATCTCAGTCTATTTAATCCTAGTACTTAGTTGAAGTTTTATGTGATATCACTTAACACTCTACAAACAGCTAACAAAACAAGCACATGTTATTTAACGAAGTAAAACGTTCAAGATGAGTGAATCAAAGTTGATTCTGTATCGAACCACTTGTTTATTAATACTAATGAAAAACGTAATCTATAAATAATTCAATTTCAAATATTATCTATGTATATCGAGTGCTAAAATAATTTTGAATAAAAATTATAATAACAGAAAATGCTGTTTATTACAATTACATACATTTACTTTTTATATCTGCGATCTGGATGAAACTTTCTTGATTTTTACACACGAGACAATTGTTCTTAGGAGCTTCTTTATCATTATGAATAATCAAAATATCGACCACACAGTAGCAACTACTCAGACCAGCTAGCTCTTTCTAATTACATTTTAGTAAACTAGTTTTCTGCCATCATGTCTGCTTATGATGTGAATGTAATGCAAGTAAGAGAAGAATGAATGAAAAGGAAAAACAAAGAGTGTACATACTATAATACATTGTTTGTGACTAAAACATCTCAGCAAGACATCTTCATGGCCAAAAAGTAATATAATTATGAAAGAAGGCCACAAGGGTAAAAACAGAGTTGGACAAGTATCCAGTTTGCTTATATTTTAAATCAACATAGCCTAATAGAACCATTCCCAAATACAAAACTAAATATTACATTTTTAAGAAAAATAATTGAAAGTTATGCCATTAGAAATGAAAACTTCAATTCAAATTGTAGATTACCATGGCCCGTTATAATGTACTCTTTTTGTCAATATTTATTGTACAAGAAACTAGATTTCCGTACTTATTGTGTTATTTTTCGTCAGCTTAGTGTCTATCACACATTAATCTTTTAATATGTTTTATTAATCTTTTGGAATACATGAATTAAATGCATTACTATTTATAATGTATAAGTTGTTTTTATCAGTCAATGACTAATTATATCGTGATGTCTTATACCGCCTAAACATTCTCTAGTACTTATTTATACATCATAGAAATTGTTGTAAAAATGTCTTATCAATAATGTACGTGACTTGATTGTTATATCTCGTTTAAATAATCATGCTGATCATCAAACTTAAGGGTAAAACTAGCTGTGTGCAAGTTATCGTTTAGATGGCTAAAAAGTATAACAAGTCTTTCCACAGACAAAGTTGTGATGAATAGTGACTATAAGCACTATTAGAGCTGTAACTCAAACTTGAAATACATCTTCATTCAATAATATTAATTTGTATGAATAAATTAAAGGACTTGAATCAACATTAATCGCAAATAATTTTCATTCAGTTAATTCAGAAAAACTGGAAATATTTGTGAGTAAATGCACATAATAAAACCTACTTCATTATTATGTAGTATAAAATCCCCATCCTTTACCTATTTCAATCAACATGAATTATGCAAATTAATGTATCATCATTCAATACAAAAGATATGATTTTTATTAGTAGTGATACTGTGTTTATGAACTACAAAGCCTTTTCGTTTAGCTTCTTTTTATGTTATATGGCGCTATCTTCCATTACTCACTCACAGACCTGTAATAAAGAATTGGCACAGAGCTAAAAAAAGTCAAATATAAACTATTTTTCTCTACAACAGAGATCAGAAAGTGGTCAACGTATTATAGAAATAGTTACTTATAAAAACAAGATAAACGGAATTTACCTGCCCAACTAACATTTCGTATAGGAGAACACCATAGGCCCACCAATCTACAGATTTTCCATATGGTTGGTATAAGATAATCTAAAAAAAAGGTAGTGAAAATAATATGTGTTTATAAGGAATATCAATACAAGAAATCTCGCTTTGACATTAACAAGGTAACTTGTATCATTGAACTCATTATATCAAAATCTCAAACATTCAATGCACTTGAAGTTAAGTCGTGTTGTTGGATGTCATTATCAATCATTTGGAAAATAATGTTTCAAATGTGACATTTACTATAAAAATATTTTTCAGTAACTATACTCTAAAAAGCAGATATGTTTAATTGAACCTCAGGTGCAATGTAGTCTGGTGTTCCACAGAAAGTCTTGGTGGTTTTGTCTCCTATGACTCCTTCTTTACACATCCCAAAATCTGCTATCTTTATGTGTCCGTCTTGATCGAGTAAAATGTTATCTAGTTTTAAGTCTCTGCAAAGGAAAACAATATCATAATGCTTACCTTCTCAACAAATATATGAGATTACCCTTCTTGTTTGTAAAACAGTGAACCAATATCAAAATGTTTTAAACGTTGAAGTCGACTTACATGAGCATGATTAAAATGCTGAAAGTCTTAGTTAAGTTCAAGATATGCAACAATAACAATACTTAGATTCAGCGCTAACACATGATATAATAATTACGATATGCTACATATTAAGGCCAACATAACTGATACCTGTATACAATTGCTCGACTGTGGAGAAAGAATAATCCTATGGCAATTTCTGCTGCATAGAATCTGGACAGAAAAAAAACGTTACGATAAGTAATTTGTAAACAAACAAATAATAAAATAAAGAAAAATACGAGAGAAAAAAACACCAGGATACACAAATAAAGTTAATTACCATTTTGCCAAAACATGTTTTACTACTTTACTGTTGGCCGAGACAAACTCAATCTGGAAATACTAACTTAAATTTTAGGAGGAGTATGTTCAAACTCTAGAAAACTACTTACAGATTTATTCAGTAACGAAATGAGGTTTAAGTTAAAAGTTACATACTTGTAGAATTGTTTGGTATTAGGAGCTCATCTTTGACCTCTTTCCAACATGTTGATATCCTTAATGCATTATAAAGTATCACAAGTTCAATCAGCGGCTCAAACGCCTCACGAGTTTAATACAAAGACATAATAATTTCATTCATATTATAAAAATTCCTATAGATGATACCAAAACCTCTGGCTACCCATTTCACTATAGTTAAACACTCTGTAGAGGACTATTTATGATTTTAATACAAAATAATTCCTAAATCCATCCCTTTTTTCACACCACCATTGCTCCTCAAGTTTCCACTCTCCAAATGCATACATTTATCTATTTATTTCCCAAGTTTTGGCCAATTCGCTAAGGCCATCAATGTATTTTTGCATAAGAGAAACTTATCAACAGAGTCATATCGTTCTAGAACTTCGGTATCCTAACTACAATATACAAGACAATAACATAATTTTTGAACAACAACGCTCGTCAAACAAATCAATGAAGTGATCACCCAGTCACATTATCTCAGTCAGAAAAACATCCAGTTATCACTCTTTGATTTTTACTACAAAGCTTATTTTCGTTGATTCGGTGAAGTTGTATACCATTGAGTGGTACCTAAGTTGTATTATAAAGTAATATAGATTCATCAGCCTCAGAATAGTTGTAACAAGAATGTATGGCCATTTAATTGTTGCTGTTTTTGCAACTTATAGAAGACCATTTTTAATATGGACGAAGTTTGATGCACTTGTATAGAAATATGTTGACATTAAGGTAGCCCCCCAGTGGCACAGCGGTATGTCTGCGCACTTACAACGCTAGAATCCGGGTTTTGATAGTCCATTGTGTAGCTATGTGCTTAATTACAAACAAACAAACATTAAGGTAAATAAGACTTATTTCTAAGAGCTTATGATTTAAAGAAAAGAATAAAATGCAATAATAGGTCAATCACACAAGAAATTAATTTTTGAATTATATCTAAATCAGATTGATGGAGTAAGTTAAGAAGTAGATTATCAAAAGTGGCATTTAAACTCTGTTTAACAAGACCTTTGACTGGAACACCTGAGAGGTTGTCACATTAGACGTGTATACATTATTACTGAATTTTTCATCCCCAGCCAAATGTTGTTAGAGTAAGCGTATACGTAAAACGTTCTGTTTTATCCTTTTTAAGTATAATATTTTAAAATATCCAAATAATGTGGATAATCATTGGGATTTATTTTGGAAAATCTGTAGTCGAATATTTTAAATCAGAAATATCTTGAACAAACTGAGGTTAAAAGAGATGTACCTTCTTGAACAAGTACATTTTCTAGTATAGATCTAAGGATTTTTTAAAACTGTATACTGTATATTTAAAGAAATAGTTCTCAGCTTTCTTCTTCTATACTGGGCCATGTAAGGCCTTGTATTTACGGTACTGGTTTTTCAATCCAAATGTTCATGGCTCTCATTCCGTTACCCTAAAAATTCATTTTACATATGACAGTAGGATCATTATATGAGTGATGGTCATATCTTACTATTCGATTAGAGTAGTCTAAGAGTTAGTAGTTGGTGCTCGTATCTAGCTGCCTTTCCTCTGGTCTGTCAGTTCAATATTATGAGCAGCTAATGAGGATATCCCTTGTGTAACTATCAGAAACAAGTCAAATCTATTCCTTTATGAAACTTTATTTTCTTCTTGGAATAACCTGTGCTCATGAGGAAGGAAATGTGGCAATAAATAACGTTCAGGTACTATTCATCTATATACTAATACTATTCATTTGATTGAATAAAAAGACCCATGTTCTACCAAGAAAACGTTTACCACACCATTACACCACCTTTACAGCATTCTTATTCAGGGCAAAACAAGCACGATCAAATGACTTTGTGGCTTTTCGACACATATTTACTCTATTATCGAGAAAGGATTGTAATGCAGACTTGTGGTAGATGGTTAGCTACTTCCGTAGAGACAAATTATAACAACTGAAAGTCACATTCTAAAAAATGACTCGAACACACTGTGTGTATATCAGAAACTACGTAGTTTTCTGAGACATTTAGTCATTATCCTAAAATAATTTTTGAGCCAACACATAAGAGCGAATTTTGAAATCACTTTGTAACTTCCACCAGGTAACTAAATTCCCTAAATTATTAATTTGGTGCTGTTGTAAGGATGAATGCTTTGAATAACGCTGTAACTCTTAGCTTGCAAAACAACAACAACAACAAATATCTATGGTACTTTATGTTTTTGCTATTTTTGCATTTAACCTAAAACGTTTTGCAAATATTGCTTTACGTAGCTTGTGGCTGAGTCAAGGACACAGTAGGTCAGTTTTAGATCCCTCCATAGCAAATTCAATAGTAAAGCTGTCGCCAGTTAATTTACTAGTGAAACAACCTCCCGTCTGTGGGAGAAGTTGTCCAGGTTTATCCATAAAAAATGACCGAGTCTGTGTTAAAGTACAATAGTCAGTTCAATAGCACCTTCACAATCTCGTACAGTCTCAGTCAATTATATGCCGTGATGTAAGCTGCTACTGTAATGTTTAATTAAAGGAGTCTGAGAAATGAAACTGTCCATTTGAATCAATACAATTGGACCCTTCTTGCTTCAGTTTAGTAAACAGTTTACAGTTTCAAGTAATTTCTTCGTATATAACTAAAAAATGTTGGTAAGGTCAACTGGGGTGAGGAATATCTAAATGACTTTTTTCACAGCCTTATACTCGTGTTGCTATTCCCTAAAATATGTTATAAAAATTAACCCTGCCAATGTTTTTCTGCTTTGCAGGACAGGCTGTATTTTGTTATGGAGTATGTGAGTGGTGGTGATCTCATGTTCCAAATACAGCACAGTGGAAAGTTTAAAGAACCTGTTGCAGTGTAAGTGTTCATATTTTATGAGTATGTGAGCTTGGTATAGAGTGGTGTTTGAAGTAGGACAAATAATACCATTTGTCATCGGAAGTTCCAACATCTATGAAGTTAGACGTACGTTACTTGTTCCTTACTTTTTATTCAAATGCAAAACAAAGTATCATTATTTAAGTGACTACGTACTTAGAAACTAGTTTAACTTAATTATGTTGATCGTGATTATGCTTTTCACTCAAAATACTTAATAATGGAACCTTTGTATGAATTATAACATCCACAAAATGTTTTATCGGTCGTACAGAGTATTAAATCTACATAGCATCATCAGGTGAAATACAAGAACTGAAGCTAACAGTATTTAGTATAATACAAGGAAATCACGTGAGTATCTCTAGCAACACTAATCTATAAAACGTGTGATTCAGCAATTGTAAACCTGATAAAGTATGTTATCAAATATAGAAATAAAGCTTCAAAGACTGAACCTAAGTATTAAAATTTGTTCTATATACAAGAAAGAGAGAGCAATTGAAACATATATAAACAAACACAATTGTATTTGTTAAAAATGGGGTTTTGGTTTTCTATTAATAGGGATTCTTTTATTTTTTTATCTGTTAATGTTATCTTCTCTACTGAGGATTTTTACTTTAGAAGGATCAAAGGAATGATTGTTCTTAGCCATGTGCTCAGAAACATGAGTAGGAGGTTTTAATTTTTTCACAAATCAATAGAAAGTTGTCTGTTTGTCTCACCAATATAACAGCTTTTGCAATCTGTACATTCAATTACATAAACTTTTCCTGGCCCAGCATGGCCAGGTGATTAGGGTACTTGACTCGCAATCTGCGGGTCGCGGGTTCGAATCCCCATCCCACCAAACATGTTCGCCCTTTCAGCCGTGGGGGCGTTATAATGTGACGGTTAATCCCACTATTCGTTGGTAAAAGAGTAGCCCAAGAGTTGGCGGTGGGTGTTGATGACTAGCTGCCTTCCCTCTAGTCTTACACTGCTAAATTAGGGACGGCTCGCGCAGATAACCCTCGTGTCGCTTCACACAACCCAAGTATA
>NW_013666225.1:313448-338169 GCF_000517525.1 Limulus polyphemus
TTACTTGAAGATATTCAACGTTCAGTTACAGCTAACATAAAATCTCTGCTTGCTAACAATGTGTGTTTGTCCAGAAACTGTTGAATTACAGTTAACATAAAAATCTCTGCCCAGACACTGTTGAATTACACCTAACATAAAAAATATCTGCTTGCTAACAACATGTGTACGTCCAACAAGGGCTCAAACACAGTTGAATTACAGCTAACATAAAATATCGCTTAATTATAAAACATGCAAGTATCTATAAACCAAAGTGTGATTATTAAATATCACTTACAAAGACAGTGTTTCCATCCACTTTGGATTCAAATTAGCACGAATTGTTCTGGTCTTTTTCTTCATGGAATTTCCCATATCTGGAATCAGCTTCAGTTTCACATATGGATCTGATAACCCATTCGGATCCATGGGAACGAGGTTTTTAGCTTGACGTACTAGAAATAGGAAGGAGTTCAGTGGATTTTTAGTGTCAGAGTGAAAAATCCAAATAATAATAGATTCACATACATTTTAAGCCGTCCCTTAAATTGTGTTACTTTATTATTTCTTACGCAGTCAAGGTAGGTGTCAGAAACACTTCCCTTGTTTTCAGTCATGACTAATTAATTCTCGCTTCAGTTGTAAGATTTCGAACAAATGGATCTATCTGTAAAGCTATTTATTAGTAGATTATACTTGAACGGAATAATAATAAAATGGTGGTTCATTAACAGCGTTTCATTTATCAGTTTATTCACCAAGTTACACTTTCATATTATGACACATATGAGTGCTAGTTTGTTTTGTTTTTTTTCAAACGAAAATATAAGACATGAAACATCAATATAATTGGAAAGTAATGTCAGGGAAACAACATCCAAGGTATAACGTAATCTATTTGTTCAATATCTTCATGTAATGTCAGGGAAACAACATCCAAGGTATAACGTAATCTATTTAGTTTCTGGACAAACACACATTGTTAGCAAGCAGAGATTTTTATGTTAGCTGTAACTAAACAGTGTCTGGACAAACACACATTGTTAGCAAGCAGAGACTGCTTAATTACTCGGAGTGATGTATTTCACCAAGTGTTGAGAGACAGCGCTGCCTAGTTAGACGGTGTGTTCTACTTCATCAAGTGTTGAGAGACAGTGCTGCTTAGTTAGACGGTGTGTTGAAGTATCACCGAGTGTTGAGAGACAGTGCTGCTTAGTTAGACGATGTGTTGTACTTCATCAACTGTTAAGAGACAGCGCTGCGTAGTTAGACGGTGTGTTGTATTTCACCGAGTGTTGAGAGACAGCGCTGCTTAGTTAGACGGTGTGTTCTACTTCATCGAGTGTTGGGACAACGTTGTTAGTTAGTGTTGAGACAGTGCTGGTTATTTAGACTGTTCCTTATTGCAATTGTTACTAACACGACTACTCGGAGGAGTAGGAGACAAATTAATAGTTGGGGGTGGGGCATGGTTTATTTGACCGACAGTATTGAGAGAACGTGTGGTACAAGCGCACCCCCTAGGAGAGGTTGAAAGTTAAGTAAATGAAACACAAGATATAAGGATGCATGCACCTATACATTGTTGTCTTCTTATTCAAACTGTTACAAAAACACATTTTAATATTTCAATAACATTTACTAAACTCATTAGAGTTCTTTAGTATTACTGAACATTTTTGATTGAATGTTTGAAGTTATAGATCGACAATGTACTTATAAAAATCCAAAAATTCACAAGTATTAGAGCAGGACATGAACGTCCACCAATTTTTGGATAACAAATCCAAAAGTTTCCAGTCATGAGAACAGGAATGTCCACCAATTTTGGGAGAGCAAATTCAAATGTTCACAATCATGACAATAGGATATAAATGTCCCCGAATTTTGGGGAAGTTATTTTCATCTATGCAATTTTACTCATTTGTTGTTGATAAACACTGACATTGATAACTACAGATGTTGCACGTGAAAGATGTTTTGTTCCAGCACTGTTTACCAACAAAGTAAACATGTCTACAATATGTTGAAACAGCATAACTGTGGACCAAAAAAGTTGCACTACGAATACCCACAATGCGATAAAAATCTCTGATTGCTAACAATGTGTGTTTGTTCAGAAACTGTTGAATTACAGCTAACATAAAAATGCTGTCACAACAATTCGTAAAGTACAACACACTATCTAACTAAGCAGCGCTGTCTCTCAACACTTGATGAAGTAGAACACACCGTCTAACTAAGCAGCGCTGTCTCTCAACACTCGATGAAGTAGAACACACCGTCTAACTAAGCAGCGCTGTCTCTCAACACTTGGTGAAATAAAACACTCCCAGTAAATAAGCAGTGCTGTCTCAACACTTAGTGAAGTAAAATATACTGTTTCAAAATATGAAAGAGTATTTTTGTACGAACCATCATTCCGTCTACTTAGTGAATTACTACCATCTAGTAATGATGGTAGTAATTCACTAAGTAGACGGAATGATGGTAGTAATCCATCATTCCGTCTACTTAGTGAATTACTACCATCCGCCTTCGGACTATAAATAAAGCAGTACTGTTTAGTTTTAAACATTGCAGGTTTACAAAGTATAAAGACAATAGTGATTAATTGCACAGTACCGCTCTCAGACTATAACTAAGCACTACTGTTTAGTTTTAAACATTGCAGGTTTACCAAGTGTTGAGACTATAAATAAAGCACTACTGTTTACTTATAAACACTGCAAGTTCACATTTCATATAACGAGTCAATACAAAATTACCTCAGTATGTGTTTACGGTCACCAAGAATTGAAATATCACTGTTATTGACACGGTTCTTCCTACAGTTCTTCAACTCTACTTCAATAAAAGATGCAAAAAGTACATATGCACCAAATTTCGGAAGAGACTTGCTTTCTTAATTTCGGTTACTGAGTCGCAACATAACATTTCTGACTTGCTATTAGTTTTACGTTGCATGAACTGTATTATTTGATACCGTTACCATTTATTTAGCTACAAACTTTACGTTGCTAGGACAGCATTATTTGCTATAGTTACCAATTACTGTATTTAACTACAAGAACAATGATGAGATATAATATATGCAAGTACAACAAGTGTTTGGGCTGCATTGTTTATTTACGTAGCTCCATTGAATAACGTACTAAAAACTTGTTTGTTTTCTTTCTAAGCGTGTATGTCACTAATTGTTAGAACATAATTATTTATTTTTAACTAGCTGGAGTATCCGTCCTTTGGACGGATGTTATGTAAATTCATGATTAATGAAAGGTTATCTTAGGACATGAAAAGTTGCTTCCCTTAAATGTAATTGTGAAAACGCCCATAAAAGCTGCAAAACAGAAAATGTGAAACCGGAAGTTTGCATATATTAAACCACACAGTTCAGTCCCATAATTTTCATCAAAATATTCTACTGTTTACTTATAAAAGGATGTGTTCTGATTGTTACTGAAACAAAACGATATAATTACAAAGGTTCCTCAAGTATTGAAACGGTATTATTTATGAGGATAACATAGGCAATGCACAATCTCTAAAGTAATACTCGCAAAACAATTAAATATGACAAAGATTCAATCGACAACAGATATATTTACCTCCCCGTGGTAAAACATTAGTGAAACATTAAGTAAATTTTCTCTACACCAGTCATCCCAGCTGAAGAATAATGATCTGTGCATATATTTTAAGTTTAAAAATTGGAATAGTTGAGAATTCCTGGTGTAATGCGTTCTTTAAAAAAGTACATGAAATACGATCAGATGTATTCTACAAAATAATGAATGTTTCTTTAAGCTGAGGAGGAAAGAAAAACTATCTTAGTATAGTACACAAATTAAAATGTGTGTAAAATGTTCACACATACACTATTTACTTACGAAAACTGCAGGTTTGCCAAGTGTTGAGACAATAGTAATTAATTGCATATTACCGTCATCAGACCATAAATAAAACACTACTGTTTAGTTACGAACACTGCAGATTACCCAAGTGTTGAGACAATAGTAATTAATTGCACAGTTGCGCCCTCGGACTATGAACAAAGCACTACTGTTTAGTTACGAACACTGCAGATTAGCCAAGTATTGAGACAATAGTGATTGATTGCACAGTTGCGCCCTAGGACTATGAACAAAGCACTACTGTTTAGTTACGAACACTGCAGATTAGCCAAGTATTGAGACAATAGTGATTGATTGCACAGTTTATATATTATGCAAAAAAATACACAAAGTTTAAACATATACAGTAATCACCTGATTAACAGAGACTAACTGTCATCGAAACAAAGTTTAAACATATACAGGAATCACCTGATTAACAGAGACTAATGTCATCGAAACAAATTTAAACGAATGGGCTACCTTTAATTGATTTTTAAAGCGAGCCACGTCGTCATTATCAGGTGTTACGGGTACGTTGTAAAATTCGCCTTCTTCGGCAGTTAGCAGTTTATACCACCCTTCCGAGGGTTTTTTAATAATCTCAGAGATGCCAAATGACAAAGAACCCATGAAATCATTCCTCGATGTTCTATCCCAGTCCCAAATCTCTATCAACAGCCTCCTGTCTTTATCTTCAGCCTTCAGTTCACTAAAAGAATATCGCCGTTATTAAAAATAAAAATAGTTGTGGATTTGAAATGTTTTTTAAATGAAAGTTATAAAAATATTACTTTATTATTAATACTACAAACATTATAAAGATGAGAAAATTTTATATTTGGATAAAAGTACTAGTATTTTTATAGTAAATTAGTAAAAGTTTACAAAAACAATTTCCTGCTTCATTAAGTTCTCTTTACCTCTCACTAATCACAGCGCAGTGTATTTCAAATTCCTTGTACCATAAAAATCACGTGTTTTTAAATTGACAAAAGCTGCTAAGTCTCGTATAATCATTTCACCAATGAACTATCAAAAATCTCATAGAAACGATTAACAAAGACCAACAAGCAAAGTACAAAATGTGTTTTAAAAATTTAAGGAACAATGTCACTTTGGGAAGTAGTGTTCTTCTAATACCAAAAGTTCTTAGAGTAATAATGCCTGCAAATAAAATAGATATTATGCAACTCCTCAGCTTCCCTACTGTGTGTATATATGTGTAAGTATGTGTCTGTTTAATTTCAAAAACTAAAAAGTTGTATTTAAAAACAACGATTATTTTATACACAATTTCAATACACAAATACAGTCTTGGCCACAATGATTGTAGATTTTGAAACAAATAAGATCAGTATTATTAAGATGGAATACAAATACACCTAGAGCTGTCAAACTGAGAAATGTATGTTATATTAAACACCTACATATGTAATTTGTATAATGAGACAGGTTTTATGGACATCATAAACAATTTGTTAGAACAGCAACAATTTTATCAGACACCTGTACAAAGATGTATAATTCAGCATTTCACCTGTCACAACAAAACCTTAGAAAAAATTACATAATGACAGAATATAACATCAAATTATTGTAAATAGCGTCGGTAACCTTATATCAGTTCATATTAAACATTCAGTACTTGGTTGGTCCTTCTCGTGTTCTAATAACCTCTACAAGACTACGTGACATGCTGTCGATGAGAGTATTGATGTAATCCACCGTGATTTCATCCCAACTTGTCACTAGAAGGCGCTGAAACTCTGCTAAAATAGCTGGTTGCAAGTCGTGGTTAGCACTTTTCCGTCTAAATTCTTCCCAACAGTTCTCAAAAGGAATTACAATCAGGAGACCTTGCTGGCTATAGCAATCTTGTAACTTCTCTTGGCCGAAATTATCCTGTACAATACGTGCACTGTGGGAAGTGGCATAGTCATCCTGGAACAAAACGTTATAGAGCCAAACCTTGTCCTAGCATATGGCAGAAATATCGTCTCCATGTGATACGTATAAGAGGTGCCATTGACATTTCCCTGGAGGATAAGAAGAGCAGATTTCAACTATGATAAATAGCTGCCCAAACATGTATTACTACCTCCTGTGTCTTCCCTTATTTGTTCTCCAGACAAACGAATCCTACCGTTAGCTTCAACAAGCCGGAAATAGGACTCATATGAAAAGATGAGATGTGGGCCAGTTTCCTAACTGTAAGTTGGCATGCTGTCTTACCCAAGTAACACAGTTATAGCGGTGAATTTTGGTTAATATTGGTTTGCAGACAGCTCTAATTGCAAAATAACTTTCTTTGGTCAGTCTCATATTCACTGTTCTTCTGGATATCTTGGAATGAATATGTTCATGCCATTCTTGTCGTAAGGTGTTGCAAGACTCCTTTTGACCTTGACGTGTTAACCTGATCAAAACACGGTAATTCTGAATACAGTACACTGGGAATACTCTACTGTTCTGGTAATGTCCGTTTGCTTCATACCATTTTTGGACAGTCGAAGAATTTGACACCATATAACTTGTGCCACGTGACGAGGCACGACTCTACACCAAGTATGGAGAAACTGTCGGAACAAAGCATTGGTCTGTTTCGAAAAGGATTATACCAAAAGCACACCTTTTTATATAAAACAGGTGTGAATATGTGTTTTGACGAACAAATGCTCAGAACAACTCATACAGATCATAATAACAACTCGTACACGTTTGTCTGATCATACGCTACCTTCTCTGTTACTACTTGGGCAATTATTCAATAACTACTCCATGAATGTAGACAATAACATCAATATACAGTAGAACAATATGTAAACATTTTGGCCAAGACTGTATATCATAGTGTCTGCATGTTACGTCAAAGTAAATTAAATATGAACGTAAAGAATCTGATTATCAGCAATGAATTATGAGGTAGATGACTCTTTGTAAACAGACAACATTTCTGACTGATAAAGATGCAGTAATGAGTGTACTTGTGCTACTAAAAAGAAACAAAGTTTAAACATATACAGGAATCACCTGATTAACAGAGACTAACTGTCATCGAAACAAAGTTTAAATATATACAGGAATCACCTGATTAACAGAGACTAACTGTCATCGTGTTATTTAAAATAAAAGGTATTCTACATTTTTATCTCAAATATTACTTTTTGAGCATTAAATGAAACAAAAAGTAATTTGTACTAAGACAGGAAAAAAATGTTTTTGTACTCTACAGCTTATTTTGAAATTAAATTCACCATAGTACTTAGTACACAGAATAAAAATAATGAGGACTCTGTTAATTGGCTATCAATCTTTTTATCAACAAATTTGCACTTTAATTATTGCTATTACTGTTTCTTTTTTTTTCAATAAGTAAATTTGTTTATTCAAGCACATTCAATTTTTAGTAAAGACAAAAATTGAGATCTAGGTTTTAAATATTCCTTTTAACCTCAATACTTATCATAGTTCCTGAAAATAAAGGAATCATGCTTATAATTACAAATTTCAAAAGAGAATTAGCACTCCTGTAAGGTAATCTATACAACTTTTATTGCAAATATTCGAAATATATTATTCATGGCATTATCAAAGGCCTTCAACATGTTTTATTATGTAAACTTTTCATAAAAGTTCTTCTAATACAATTTATATACAAGTTAAGTTATGTAAAGTTCAACAAATACAATAATATGAAAAATATTTGTAAGTAGACACATAAAGCTATATAAGAAAAATGTGAAAGATTAAGTCAAAGACCTAACCTTGGTGTCTGAAAAAGAAACAGTTTTAACTGAAGAAAAAATGAAACCATATGGTACGAGTGTTACTATATCTTTAAAATACGTTGTTAGGTACAATTGAGCCAATATAATATTGCCAGTACTTGATAATTGTTTTTGAGAAGGGGGTTAAATGAATTTCACAAAATAACAACAACAACTGGTTATAATAATAACCAATAAACCAAAATAAAGGAAAAGTATATAACGTTCATATTTAAACACACGTTTGACAAAACAATTAACTGTCATCGAAACAAAGTTTAAACAAATGACGTAAGTATAAGTATAAGTATATATATATATATCAAGTGCAACCAGCAACGTCAAGACATAAAGTTAACTTTTTTATTTCTATGTTTAAATGTTTCTATGGTAAATGAACATTTTTTATTTCATTTTGAGCATCATTAGGTAAAGTTTACACTTTTGTTAAGTAATCACCCCCTGTTTTGTTAATAAGGCCCCTTTTTAGGTTTTTAAATCAATAACATTTTTATGGAGATAAACAACAAAGAAACTTCACTAAGTTAAAATTTGCAACTACAAAAAAAGAACCATATACAAAAATATATGTTTAGGAATGTGTAATAAAGAACAAAACAAGTAGACTAATATAGTATATATTATGTAAAACATTGGATAGCAAACTACCAGTTATGAAGTTCTTCTAAGTTTCGAAATATTTACATTTGTTCTTTAACAAAACTCAATTCTTAAAATATCGGAAGATACAGAAGCTCGATGTTATGATTACCTTCTCACTTATTTTACATAATTAGTATTCCATACCTAAAATGAGCAAGTATTTTTTTGTTTATTACGACGCTTAAATCCGGGATTCGTGTCCCCCCAGTGGACAGAGTGCAAATAGCCCTTTATGTAGCTTTGCATTAAGAAAACAATACCAATCTTTTGTTTATGTAAATCTTTAAAAAGAAAACTATAATTTGGATGATAACTCAAGTACAGTTTTGTCCAAAATGTTTGAATACTGTTCTGTAGTGATGTTATTGTCTGCATGCATGGAGTAGTTATTGAGTAAATCCCCCAGTAGTAACAGAGAATAATAATTTGATGTTATATTTTGCCACTATATAAGTTTTGGTAAGGTTTTGTTGTGATAGGGGAAATGCTGACTTATACATCTTTCTACAGGTGTCTAATAAAATTGTTTGCTGTTGTAATTAATCGTTCATGACGTCCATAGAATCTATCTCATTATACAACTTACATGTGTAGGTGTTTAATATAAGACGCATGTCTCAGTTTGACAGCGCTAAGTGTATTTGTATTCCATCTTAATAACAATTCAGTAATAGGATCACAAGCTGGTTAACCAAAATATTTATTTATTTTAAAGAAATAATAAACTTGTACTATAAAACCTAAATAATATATAAATAAACCGATCATAAATCAACCATAAATATTGGAAAGATCCTGAACTTTCGATTTAATAACTTCAAGTATTTTTACAAATTTAGAGGACTAGCAGAAAACACTCATGTTCCTCTACAGAGTTCAAAGTCTTCCTCAAGACTCAGAGATACCCCAGTATACCGATCAATCTTCTCCATTATATCAATTACTTATATAGCTATCCCAAGGGGAAGAGGGTGTTCATACCCAAAAACAAACCCTATTAGGAAACACGTCCGTTGTACAAGAGGGAGGGTATTAACACAGTTAACATGGTGCCCCCAGGATCCTGAAGGGGCCAGTAACAGAAAATCCATGTAAACCTGCTCCTGGACCTTCATCGGGCCTGGGTGACCTGTCAGGTGTCTTTTAGCCCCCTTCTTTTGTGGGGGCTACGCCATATAAATTTTATATCAATATTGAATAGATTCATGTTTTTTGTTTCTTTACAATTCGTTATTTATAACACTTAAAAGTCATTTCTGAAGTTTTAGTCTTTTCTATTTTCATCCAAAAGTTGATATTATTTGTATTAGTAATTTCAATGGTTAAAACTAATAATTGCACAACAACTTATAGTGTTGACCTTAAAGACATTTTGAAACAACTAATAAAAATTGTGTGCTTTTCTTATCAACATCAGCTTTCCAATAATTCAAAAATGTTTTTATATTTTATAACAAATAAGATCGAGAATATTAATATGGAAATATAGGTTACAAAAACACACATATAAATATGTTCCTTTAACTTTATTAGGTAATACGTTAGAAGACAGCTAAACCTAACAGAAATAATTCAGAATAAAAACAAGTGATTTTTTTAACTTTCACAGTAAGCTAGACATACATGAAAACAATTCAAAACTGCTTTTAAATATCCGCGAACATTACTTTTAACAAGTGAATGTAGGAAACTAAAGATGAAAAGAAATGAATGGTGAAAATTTAGAAAATATAAAATTACATACCGTATTCAAAATATACCTGTAAGTTTAGCTGCACTGACATGATTTAGCATAGTATGGAAGATTTTGCAAGGAATTTTATTAAATCTAATATTTTTGTAGCACTTGTAGCACTATTATGATGGACTTAAACTACGTGTATAAGATTCTATGGTTATGGTTACATGCTAGAGGAGTTTTTAGCACCGGCCAATGCACAGACTCTCCTCCCTCCAATTATGGAGTCCTGTCGCAGCACGTTTGTCGTCGATCAGACTGGTAGAGTGGCGCCATCCCTAATTTCGAATCGCCTTCCACACAGAGGCAACCGTTCGACAGCAATCCACTACTAGCTACTGTTTAGAAACGTTATATAGTTATGAATTAATTATTACTATTTATTTTTACTTTATGTAATCATTTATTATTATAATATATATATATATATATATAAGTTTTACTCCAAATTACTAGTAATAGTAAAAAGACATTGGATCAAAAACAAATTGGTAAGTTACATGAAGTGAAAAAAAAGATAAAACACTAGCGCTTCAGGGATAAAGAAAATGACAGATGTCCATCTTTCAAAAGCGCTAGGATCTCATTGGGTTTTTTGAACGGGGAACGGGGAACGGTGTTATATATATATTAAGCAAGTTATAAAATGAAGAATTGTTCTCATATTATTACAAAGTAAACTATAAATGTGCTCTATGACAAGCTCACTTTTCCAAAACTTCCTTTACCCAGAACCATAAGGAAGTTGAAATCGGAAGCCCTGATGACGTCCTGCTTTCCCATATTATGAGGGATGTTTGGTAAGTCTGAAAGTCGATCAGATTTCTGTGTTCCTAGGGGCATTCTGCTCTAATAGCAAAAGGAAAGTCATGAAGATTATATTACATTGCATTAGGCTAATATAAAATTATAATATTACTTTTTAGGAAATTAATTTAAAAATTTTTAAGGTTATAAGTTAAAAATATTATTTTTATTTTTATCATTAATACTAATGAACCAGCCTGTTGTTTTATTATTAACATATCCTTCTTTCAATATATTTTAATATTAGCTGTAAACATTGAAAATTTTAGTTTATAAATATGAAAATAAAATACTTGAGCATTACGTTTATGCTCTTATAAATAAAATATTTTCATTTCAGATTAAAATATTTTAATAAGTTTCATTCAAATTCAACTGACGTTTTTACCTAAAAACTCTAAATTAGTTAAAAGTATTCCAAAAGTCTGTAATATTCTGTTATCTACTTAAAAAAATGCTTAAACAATTGAAACAGGCATGAAGCTTACAAGTAAGTGATTCGTTTAAAGTCTTAAAGAAACAAAAAACCTTTGGAGACAAACAACTTTATTTGGCTTGCAATACCTGTGTTGAAGATATTAATATTCTTAATTGGTTGTAAATATTATAATTATTTTTTAGTTAGTTTGATCATTATATGGTTCAATTTGCTTAGCTTATGGAATTATATACTAGGTTACTGATGCCTGGCTAAGCTTGCATTTGTTTCCCATGTTGCTATAGTGTCAAGCAGTAATTAACAGTTTCGATCTCGACTTCTTTATATTAAAAGCGCAGTTTCCTTTTATTTAATTAATACACTATCCTTATTTTGTGTACACCACGGTAGTCTATATAATACACTATCCTTATTTTGTGTACACTACGACAGTATATATAATACACTATCCTTATTTTGCGTACACCATGGTAATCTATAGAATACAGTCCATACTTTGTGTACACTGCGGCAGTCTATATAATACACTATCCATATTTTGCGTACACTACGGCAGTCTATATAATACACTATCTTTATTTTGTGTACATCGTGGTAGTCTACATAATACACTGTCCTTACTTTGTATACACCAATGCGGCATATTTATCTAAGGTACTGTCTATACGTTGTGTACACCATGGCAATCTGTAGAATACAGTCCATACTTTGTGTACACTACGACAGTCTATATAATACACAATCCTTATTTTGTGTACACCATGGCAGTCTATATAATACAGTCCTTACTTTGTGTACACCACTGCGGTGTATATAATTTACTATCGTTCTTTTATGTACACAACTGCGGTACATATATAATATACTGTCCTTATTTTATTTACACGATTGCAATATATATGAAGTAAATAATGAGAGATTTATATGAATATAAATTGAGTTAGTAAATCATGTTAACGGTGGTTTGTATATCAACTTATTAGTGAAAATAAAGATGAATATATAATAACATGTCAACCACACTAAATATGCGATATCTAGAGCCTACAAGGCCCAATACCAGGGATCATCAGGCAGGCTAGAATATAACAGACGTAGAAATAGTGAGAATATATATTTATATCATCACTTACTAGAACAACAACTGTTTCTGAGTGAATTAGCTTAAGTCGGTGAACTGTAATTTCTATCAGTCTTATTCATGCAAATACAATGGTGTCTTGCAACATAAACGAGAGGTGGCGCCACGAGTGACATGTTACGCAAAGCGAATTCTCAAATATTCGGTAACAAAATGATTCCATGGGAAACACTTATGGTTGAAGGATGTCTACAGCCGTTTCCTATGCGTGTAGCGAGTTTGTCAAATGATGTAAAGCGAAAAGACTCATGATAGAGAAGGAAGCATTCAATTTTTCTCAATGGAAGTGGAAAAACTCGAACAGCTGAACAGTAACAGGCTCCGAATGACATATCCAAGCCAGTTGTCATAAGTACGGTAAAAGCTACTGTGAAGAAGTTGAGCATAGCACCTGGTACCGTCAACATAAAATAACAAAGAAATCTATAAAGATGGTGGATGCTCATAAGCCAAGTGTCCAACAAACAACTTCAAATCAGCGGCTACTTTTGTTAGAAAGATGACCAAAAAAACTGGAATCTCAACAATCACATTTGGCGCGTACCTGCCACGTTCTCCGATACAATCTTAATGGACTTTTGAATCTGATTAAATTTGATTCTGGGAACTGAACTCACATACCGCTTGTGTGGTATAAAGTTGGCATCACTGTTTTTTTTATAAAAATCAACTGTTGTGAAGGAATTTGAAGTATCGGACACTACTATGTGAAGATGGTCATCAGATTGAGTACAACTGGAGGGAATAGTTCCACGGGAAGGAAGGGATGTAGAACATCACACATAAATGAAAGTGCGAAATAGCTGAGAAAACATAAAGTAGAAAAATGAATAAGCTTATAATGCGGAAAGTATATAGATATTTATATAGCTTATATGTTGATAGGCTTAACATCTAGACTATTTCTTCTTTCTATAAACTATTAGGAGGTGAAAGTAATATAATCAGTCAGTTAGATTTCTGTAGAAAAGATTATTGGTGAGTTGATACAATGTGTACATTTGTACGTGCGTATGATGGTACCTGATCTGACCCGTTAGGCGTTAACAAGGTAAGAAGATTTTGGTAGTAGAAAAAAATCAAGTATTTAAAATTTCCAAAAAGTGAAACTCTTAATTTTCAAGGTGGTAATGTTAGGAAATGCGTTTATCTCAACTTTATGGGTTTAATGTTGTATTTTAGAGTTATTCTGGCTCTTCAGTCTACAAGAATAAAATGTTAGCACTTGACTCGTTAGGCCAAGTTTGAAATTCACGATTTTGTCTTTTAAATAAGTGTATTGATACTCTTTAGGTTTCTCTACTTAGATCAGTATGATCCATTTAATTTGGTTATCTTTACTACGTAAGAGCCATTTCTTTATTGGATATTTTGTCCTTAAATAATATAACAGAACAGTTCCTTTGGTTCTCTTTTGCATTCATAGCTCACTGAGTGGTATTCAAATGTTCACTAATACCCAAGAGGTAAGTACTAAGGTCCACAATAGTTTGGTTTGAATTTCGCGCAAAGCTACACGAGGGCTATCTGTGTCAGCCGTCCCAAATTTAGCAGTGAAAGCCTAGAGATAAGGCAGCTAGTCATCACCACCCGTCGCCAACTCTTGGGCTACTCTTTTACCCACGAATAGTGGGATTAACCTTCACATTATAACGCCACCATGGCTGAAAGGGCGAGCATGTTTGGTGGGACGGGAATTCGAACCAGCGACCCTCAGATTGTGAGTCAAGCGCCCTAACCACCTGGCCATGTGCTTTTGGGTAATGTTTTACGTCATGACGCGTATTCATACACAAACAAAGACATCTTTATTTAACAAAAAGGACCTAAAAACACACTCTAAGATATACTAAATGAAATTAAGTGAAATAACCAAGTAGTTGAATGGAAATTACACCGAACTATGAAATAAATAAAACTGAATATAAAATCATACAGTAGAATCGTATTCAAAACTAACCCTGATTAAAATCCATAATAACAAGAAACGTTAACACAACGCAAAGCTGACATAAAGTACAAAATGAATATACTTGAATTTATAGAATTAAACAGGAAAACAACTTGAAATTTACATAAAAACGTAGAATAGTAACAGTGAAATAAAAAACAACTCAAGGTTAAGGTTTAGAATGAGCTCAATATTGCACACATTGGATCAAACACAGAACTGAATAAGATACAGAATTGTATAAAATACAGAATGAAAGTGAAATTAATTGAAACTCAAAACTCTACTTTACACAAAAATCTATTTACTTAAGAGTCTGTTTGTTTTACAATTTTCTCACAAAGCTACACAATGGCTATCTGCACATAGCTGTCCCTAATTTGAGTTGATAGACCAGAGGAAAGATAGCTAGACGATCTCCAAATCTCGTCTGATTGAATATTACACCTTTGGTCCCAAAGTAAAGAGCGCATTTTTACGTCAGTAAGAAATGAATCATGAATTCTCAGATTCATTGTCAGTATGAAGAAAGAAATGATTCAGTTGTATGAATATTTATTCACAAGAAGGCCATCTAAATATTGCAAAACATATTTACAAACATTTGTAAAAATCCACATGAATATATGTGAATCAATGTATATAATTTTCTAGGTTATACAAAATCTATTCTACAAAAGTTGAGTATATTATAATAAAATGGTTTTCAACATGCAAATAAGCAAGTCAGGTGACCACCACAATTAATATATAGTCGAAGTGGAATGGCATCTATCAGAACTACATTTTAGTATTGTTTAGCATTGGATGGGTAGTGTGATGCCACCAAAAATTGATCACTTTTTGGAAAGGTATGAAACAACCCTTTCCGATGCAAAATATCAATACACTCAGATCACTTATATTCAATGGGGTTGAAAAAAAAAGAATTTGGATCAACTTGGGGGAAAGGATCATCCAGAAACAGATCTTCAACAAATCATACCCCAGCCGTGATGTGTAAAGTGTAATGTCTTGTAACAGGCTAAAAACACAAAGGGCAGTGGTAAAGGCCGTCCATGTGTCCCAGACAACAGTTGCAACACAATCAAGTTATTTCCACAACATATCCATTAAAACCACAGTTGTGGAATGAAACGAGTTTCCATGATATTCCATATGAAGATCTAAAATCTTGGCCAAAATGTTTGCAAATTTTATAACAAATAAGAAGGAATACAAATACACTTATCGCTGTCAAACTGAGAAATGCATGTCAAATTAAACATCTACATATGTAATTTGTATAATGAGACAGGTTCTATGGATGTCATGAACGATTTATTAGTGCAGCAAACAATTTTATTAGACACCTGTAGAAAGATGTATAATTTAGCATTTCACCTATCACAACAAAATCTTAGCAAACATATATAAAATGAGAATACACGATCGAATTATTGTAAATAGCATTTGTAGCCTTATATCAATTCATATTAAACATTCAGTACTTGGTCGGCCCTCATCGTACTCTAATAACCTCCATAGGGCTACGTGGCATGCTGTCGATGAGGTTATTGATGTAATCTACCGTGATTTCTTCCCAACTTGTCACTAGAATGTGCTGCAACTCGGCTAAATTACCTGGTTTGGGGTCGCGGTTTGCAATTTTACGGCTTAGTTTTGCCCAACAATTCTCAACGGGATTACAACCTAGCGAATTTGCTAGCCATGGCAATCTTGTAACGTTCTCCTTGTCGAGGTAATCCTGTACAATACGTGCACTGTGGGCAGTGGAATTGTCATCCTGGAACACAAAGTTATAGCCAAACCTTGTCCTAGAAAGCATATGGTAGAAATATCGTCTCCATGTGATGCATGTAGGAGTTACCATTGACGTTTCTCTGGAGAATATGAAGAGCAGTTTTTCCACTATGATGAATAGCTGCCCAAATATGTATTACACCACCTCCTGTTTGTTCCCTTTAGGAAAGACATCTTTCCTCATCTGTTCTCCAGGCCAACGGCGAACACGACTCCTTCCATCATCTTTAACAAGCCAGAAACAGGACTCACCTGGAATGATGGAATGTTGTTATTGTCCTAACTGTAAGTTGGCATGTCATCTTGCCCAAGTAACATGGGTACCTCTGTGAATTCTGGTTAATATCGATTAGCAGATATAACCTTGTTTGGTCAATATTCTGTTCACTGTTCTTCTGGATACCCTGGAATGAATGTGTTCATGATATTCCTGTCGTAAAGTGTCGTCATCTCTGGCAGTAACTTTTTGGCGTCTACCAGTAGATATTCCTGGAACAACATTTCCTGTAGTCGGAAGACGTTTTAGGATCCTAAATACAGTACACTGGGAATACTCTACTCTGCTTGTAATGTCCGTTTGCTTATACCATTTTTGGACAGTCGAAGAATTTGACACTATATAACTTCTGCCACGTGACGAGGCACGACTCTACACCAAGTATGGAGAAATTGTCTGAACAAAGCATTGGTCTGTTTCGAAAAGGATTATACCAAAAGCACACCTTTTTATATAAAACAGGTGTGAATATGTGTTTTGACGAACAAATGCTCAGAACAATTCATACAGACCAGGATAACAACTCGCACATGTTTGTCTGATCATACGCTACCTTCTCTGTTACTACTCGGGCATTTATTCAATAACTACTCAATGCATGTAGACAATAACATCAATATACAGTAGAACAATATGTAAACATTTTAACCAAGACTATACCTGTGCAATCGGACTGTTTGGAATTAGGAAACCATCGTCCAAGTACAGTAGCTGGATTATGGAAAGTTAACAGGAAAAAGTGGTGTGTTTTTTTATATAAGAGCCTTACGACAGAACCTCTTGCAATTATCACTATTTTATATTTGCACGACTGTCAGATAGAGTATGACCAGACTTAGTGACAACAACGACGTTGTAAAACTACAAAATCGTTTTAATACAGCATACTCAACCTCTACAGAAGGGTAAAATACAGCAGTATACAGACTGCTATAACAATATGGTAGTAGTCTTGTCCTTCGAGTGTGACTAATTCTTTTAGTTATCATACTTACTTATTTAAAACATTGTTTTTCCTAGTTCACCTATGATTTACCGATACAAACTAAAGGTACATCAACATTAACATATCATTCAAACATTTTCAATTAACAGTAAAAATTAAACCCAAATCTTTTTTTTTCCCCATTATAACCTTAATTCCAAATAGTTTGGAGTCGGCCGGTATTTTTTATAAAAGAAAGAATTTTTACACCCAAGTGGTTGGCCCAGACGAGCACATTCGTCCAAAGGGATTCGAACTCGTGATCATCAGAATGCAAGTCGAACGCCCTACCAACCAGACCCAAAAACTCCCTTAAATGAAATATATTAAGGAAGATAAGTACTCATAAATTGCACTAGAGCTCATTCTACTGGTCTGTTTTCAATTTTATGTTCTGTCATAAGTCCAAGAAATTATAGTGTCTTCGTGAAGAATGAAATTTGTTTCCAGGAAGCATTTTTATTGATCAATCTTTTTCTGCCTTTAGAAATTAAAGTCGATATCTCGGACGTTTTGCTTCGACACAGTATAAGTTGATATTTTATGTTTTACTTTGACTCATTTAAGTTGATATCTCGGATGTTGTAATTTGACTCGGGCATCTTCTAGACTATTTCGTCAATTTTAGCTGTAGTTCTTTCTGTTAGCTCCATTTTTGATTTTTTGAAATTACAGTTACACAAATATGTGTTAATAGCATAATTTTCACAATTCAACATATAAAAAACAAAACATATACGCAACTATAATATTGTGCTTGGCAGATTGCACATTACATTTTTTTAGATTAAATCATAGAATTTGTTTTCCATTCCTTTAACCTCGCAAATAAAGAATAAATTTGGTTGTTTGTTTGTAATTATGCACAAAGCTACACAAGGGCTATTTGTGCTCTGCCCACCACGGGTATCGAAAGCCGGTTTCTAGCATTGTAAGTCCGCAGACATACAGCTGTGCCACTGGCGGGCCAAAGAATAAATATACTATTCTATATTATTACACTTATCAATATATATATAACAAACAAAGAAAAATATAACTTGCTAATAATATTCGTAAATTATTTGAAAAATAAATAACGAGCTAGTAACCAAAGGTTTAACAAAATTTTGTTTTTTTCCCTGTGGTTTTCATGACAATTTCAAAACCTCCCAAACATGTCACCCGGTGGGACAGCGGTAAGTCTTCGAACTTACAACGCTACAATCAGCGGTTCGATTCCCCTCAGTGGACACAACAGATAGCTCGATGTGGCTTTGCTATAAAAAAAACACACACACTCTCCCAAAAATATTTATAACAAGACATTTTATAAACAGATTATGAATTGTTTCTGAAATATTTCTATAATAACTACATAACCATCTTCATGATTTTTAAAATGAATTATTAACCAAATTTTATGCTTCATCTCTTGTAATACGGACCCTGTTATAGAACTAAATACTGTACAATGGATATTAGGCCATGCCAAACTTTTGTCTAAATCTATCAAAATTGTTAAGACCTTTCACTTTTCTTATTTCATCCTTTATACAGGTTTCAGAAGAAAAAAAAATAGCTGCAGTTCTGGCAACAACAATAAATGCTTATAAGCACACCGACAGTCTTCACCCTACATTTTTCCAAACTAAAATTTATTTCATTCATTGCAGAGACGATTTACTGTGTTCTTAGGTTTACATGGACTTTGACAAAATCATATTATCGCTAAAGCTGTTGTAAAGCATATTTGATGTAACTTTTTGGAACTCGAGGAAGCTCATTATCTGTTGTGATCACGTGATTTCTCTCGTAATGATCACCCATGTTTTACAGTTACTTTCCCTTCTTTAAAAAGCCTGGTGGTTAGGGTGCAGGTCGCGATATTAAACATCAGCGCGAACATGCTCACCCTTTCAGCCGTGAGGACTTGATAATATGTTGTTAGAGAGTAGCCTAAGAGTTGGCGGTGGGTGCTGCTGGGAGTTTGTTTTACAGTTACTTTCCCTTCTTTAAAAAGCCCGGTGGCTAGGGTGCAGGTCGCGATATTAAACATCAGCGCCGAACATGCTCACCCTTTCAGCCGTGAGGACTTGATAATATGTTGTTAGAGAGTAGCCTAAGAGTTGGCGGTGGGTGCTGCTGGGAGTTTGCCTTCCCTTTGATCAGCAGTTCAATATTAAGTACGTTGACATATATTAATCCTTTGCTATAAAAAACAACTTTCTTATACTTTCTGCCTCCCTCTTCAATTCATTTCTTCTTTTCTCTTGTCAAAATAACGAATCTTATTTTTGGCATCAACTCCACTTTCTTCCAATTTTATTTTGTCATATTTTTGTCCTCTCGCTTCTTTAACATACTTATGAAAGTTCAAGCAATTGCGCTATCAAGTTTTTTGGTGTAATTTGTTTCCTTCATCTTTTTTGTTAATATATATATATTCAATTTTCCTTTTCATTTCCTTCCAGATAATCCATAATTATTTCCTCGGCCTTGCCTTCTTTTAGCATTATAAATTTTGCTTTAAATTCCTATTTTTTTCTTTTATTCCTGTTTCATTATATCTTAGTTGATGACTAGCTGCCTTCCCTCTAGTCTTCCATTGCTAAATTAGAGACGGATAGCGCAGATGCCCTCATATAGCTTTGCGCGAAATTCAAACAATTTTTAGATTTTTTTAAACTTCCCTTTATCCTTCTTATTAAGGCATATCTTATGTATGTTTTCTTTTTTCAAACTTGACATTTTTAACTTTGAAACATTTCTTCTGTTTATACTGTACTCATTTTTGAAGTATTCTTTAAATTCAATTTCTAATATTTTCACAAATATTTCCGCTTTTTATCCTCCTTAATCCCAAATGTTCATAAATTTGAAAATTTCTATCCCATTCCCTTTCTTTAATAGGTACAAACTTTTTTAAACTCCAAATATTTATGTTTACCTACATTATTCCTTGTTTTTATTCTTTACAAGTTATGCCTTTTTTTCCTCAAACTGCAATTTATCGTTCTTCTTCTTCTTTCACCATGTCCTATATTAAAATCTTATTAATACTCTCACTAGTAAACATTTTCTTTCAGTGTTTCAATGCTCAACCATCGTCATTGTCAAGATGTTTTCTAACGCAGCTTGTACCAGATTTGATAATAATCTACTGTAAAGAATAAAAGTTCAGTTTATATTCTTTAAATGTTGTGCCCCCCACTTCCCAAAATCAGTGGTAAACTTGCGAACTTATAATAATTAAATTCAGGGATCGATTCCCGTGGTGGACAAAGCGCAGACAATTTGTTGTGAGAATTCACGCTAAAAGAAAAACAACAAGCGAACGTTGTGTGTTTAGCATGAGTTTCTTGCAAGCGTGTAACAACTAGAACGCGATAATGTTAGTCTACTATCAGAGATGTGCATTTTACATTTAAATATGGTACGTTATTGTATTCAACTATCACCATACATTTTATAAAGGGGAAAAGAGTCTGCAATCAACTGAAAACCAAACAACAACCATAACGACCAAGTCACGAAGCTTGAATCGAGCCTATTAAGTATTGGAAACGACATTGAATGTTGAATGTAAGGTTCGTAACAATATACTATCTTGTCTGGTTGTTTTAATTTTTACCTCATGAAGGGCTCGACATGAAACTTGAAAAGTCACCTCAGAGCCAACAGAAAAGACCGAAGTTTTTAGAAATATCGGTAGCCAACAATACTGGATTACATTTCACGACAACACTCCATGACAAAGTAAAGTCATCTGTTACATTTCACGATGATATAGTCTAGGAAATAAGAGCTAGTAAAGCCATATATTACATTTAACGACAACACTCCATGACGAAGTAAAGTCATCTGTTACATTTCACGATGATATAGTCTAGGAAATAAGAGCTAGTAAAGCCATATATTACATTTCACGACAAAACTCCATGACAAGTAAAGTCATCTGTTACATTTCACGATGATATAGTCTAGGAAATAAGAGCTAGTAAAGCCATATATTACATTTAACGACAACACTCCATGACGAAGTATAGTCATCTGTTACATTTCACGATGATATAGTCTAGGAAATAAGAGCTAGTAAAGCCATATATTACATTTAACGACAAAACTCCATGACGAAGTATAGTCATCTGTTACATTCCACGACAATACCTAATGAAATAAGCACTGGTAAAGCCATGTATTAATTATACTGTTTTGATTGGTAAATGTTATTGAGTCACTAACGTTTCATAAAAAGTCCATTTGTTTTATTATTCACCTCAAAAACACAAAATAAATAATAAAATAATTATTCATTAAAAACAAAACGTGTGTCTACTCATTACGTGTACTTTACTGTATGATACTGGAATGTCTATGTATATCATCAAATGAAAGTTCCCCAAGAAGTCGTTTTTTTAAATTACAAAAGTGTCAAATTTTCCGTCATATTTGCCTAAATAACCTTACCTAATAACACATTTAGCAGTGAACTTCGAGGTACTAACTAGTGAACAAGGTTCTTTATAGTAACCATCACCTATTATTTTAGTATTCTATCAGAGAAGTTACTTACCATGGTCTGGAAGCAAGAATGCAATTGAACAAGAAAGGGTGGTTTGTCAGCTAGAGCGAGGACCCGCTTTTCTACCATGGCACATTCTACGTCATCATCTTGTACGATTATGTCTTTTTTGAGTATCTTAATAGCATATAACTCATCTATTCCTTTCCTTTCAGCCAGCATAACCTACATTCGTATAAAGTCAATTTTAAGTGTGCTTTAATAACAATGAACTTACATAACTTCACAAAAAAACCCCAGTAAAACCAATGATTATTAATGGTACAATCAAATATCAAACAAGCTGAACAGATACAGAGAGAAACTGTTAAATTAATTACTACTTTTTACGCATTCCGAATAATAACAATTCCAGTACTGACAATACAGGCTATTCAAATAACACTTGTTACTGAAATATAATGATGCAAGTAGAATCATTTTAGGTACAGGTGACCAGAACATTCTTCAGTACAATTAATATTTATAAAGAATAAATTATGAATATTGGAAGAAAATTTCAAAATAAATGTGATTTTTCTATCTTCCACTGATTTCAATGTAAAACTTCAAAGAGTTTATCATGTGAATCATTTGATACTTTATGGTCAGTAGATCTCGAGCTATATATTGTATATTAACATTATCTGTCCAAGAAACCTATCACATTATTTTTCTAGTTGACATCATAAAATGGAATGAGACTCGTTCATATATTCAATGAAAATTTGCAAGTATTAATTTAAACAAAAAATGACTGCATCTTAGCGTATGAATTAGTTGAAGCCTGAGAGAACTAGTCTTTATAGTTTGAATAGTAATTAAAATACATAAATATTTGGATCAAGATTCTCTTCAAGAAGATAATACATAGTCAAAGCAGTTTTCTATTTATAACCAGAAGTAAAATATTTTCATGATATCGAAGATAAAAATTACAGAACTAAGCATTAAATATTTTGAAGTTCTAAATCAAAATAATGTTCTATGTGCTTCATGCCTCTTAGTACTATACCAGCTAAATAATTCGTTGCTTCAACGTTCTTTATACACACCACTCCGATAAATATATATATATGTGTGTGTGTGTAACGTACTTTCGTTACTTTATGTATACCACTGCAGTATATATATATCTCACTGTTCTTACTTTGTGTATACCACCGCAGCATATATATATAATATACTTTCTCTACTTTATACACATCACTCCGATAAATATATATATGTGTGTGTGTGTGTAACGTACTTTCGTTACTTTATGTACATCACTGCGATATAGATGTTGTACTGTCCGTATTTTATGGACACCATAGCAGTCTCTATAATGCACTGTTCTTATATTATATACACCACTGCAGTACATATAATGTACTGTCCGTATTTTATGTACATCACTGCGATATAGATGTTGTACTGTACTAACTTTATGGACACCATAGCAGTCTCTATAATGCACTGTTCTTATATTATATACACCACTGCAGTATATATATATCTCACTGTTCTTACTTTGTGTATACCACTGCAGTACATATAATGTGCTGTCTTTATGTACACCACTACAGTACATATAATGTACTGCCTTTACTTTATGTACACTTCTGCAGTACATACAACTTACGGTCTTTAATTTGCGTACATATCTAAGGTACTGTCTATACGGTGTGTACACCATGGTAATCTATAGAATACAGTCCATACTTTGTGTACACTGCGGCAGTCTATAGAATACAGTCCATACTTTGTGTACACTGCGGCAGTCTATATAATACACTATCCTTATTTTGTGTACACCACGGTAGTCTATATAATACACAATCCTTATTTTGTGTACACTGCGACAGTCTATATAATACACTATCCTTATTTTGTGTACACCATGGTAATCTATAGAATACAGTCCATACTTTGTGTACACTGCGGCAGTCTATATGTAGAGAAAGTATATTATATATATATGCTGCGGTGGTATACATATAAATGAGGTCAGTGCATTTCATAGACTGCAGCGGTGTGCTCCATATATTATTATTATTAGCCCTGCTCACCTTTGTAAAATATTGCATAATTAAGGAATACTCACCTTATATTATGTGTAAATTGGTCACCTAAAAATTTAAATTCAATGATTTATGTAATTGGTGAAGAACTGCTTATTGCATAATGAATATGTACATAATAATGTATGCCCGATGATTCATTAGGTTATTGACAGACAAATGACGGTGAAGTATAGGACAAAATATTTTAGTGATATGGAATGAGGTGTTGTGGGCCTCTCCTGTGACAGTATCTCAAGGTCATTAAAGGTCATGCTGTTTAAAACTTTTATTAATATACATTATACACCAAAGCTGTCAATCACAAAGGTGTACACAATACTAAATATAATATCTTAAATAAAGAACTACCAAAATCGATTCACAACAACAACATAAACGTAAAATGTTATAAAATACTAACAGTATTACCAGTGTTGTCACACAATAAATAGCTGTATTAAAAGTTATGTTTCGATATATTGATGAACTTTTTTAGCCTTCGATAACCTTGAAATCGTTTACGACTTTTCCTCAAAACTAAACTAAATACACCGAAATAAAATTAAATCGTTTACGACTTTTCCTCAAAACTAAACTAAATAAACCGAAATAAAATTAAATCGTTTAACGACTTTTCCTCAAAACTAAACTAAATAAACCGAAATAAAATTAAATCGTTTA
>NW_013666225.1:339130-340431 GCF_000517525.1 Limulus polyphemus
AATTCAAAAATGTTTTTATATTTTATAACAAATAAGATCGTTGTTATTAAGATGGAATACAAATACTCTTAGCGCTGTCAAACTGAGACATGCGTCTTATATTAAACACCTACATATGTGAGTTGTATAATGAGACAGGTTCTATGGACGTCATGAATGATTCATTACAACAGCAAACAATTTTATTAGACACCTGTAGAAAGATGTATAATTCAGCATTTCCCCTATCACAACAAAACCTTACCAAAACTTATATAATGGCAAAATATAACATCAAATTATTATAAATAGCGTCTGTAACCTTATATCAGTTCATATTAAACATTCAATATTTGGTTGTCCTCCTTCCGCAAGGCGACATGGAATGCTGTCGACGAGGTTATTGATGTAATCCACCGTGATTTCTACCTAACTTATCACTAAAAGGTGCTGCAACTCGGTTAAATTAGCTGGTTTAGGATCGTGGTTAGCAATTTTCCGTGTCGTTCTGCCTAATAATTCTCAATGGGATTACGATCTGGAGAATTTGCTGGCCATGGCAATCTTGTAATGTTCTCCTGGTCGAGGTAATCCTCTACAAATCGTGCACTGTGGGCAGTGGCATTGTCATCCTGAAACACAAAGTTATTGACAAACCTTGCCCTAGAAAGCATATGGTAAAAATATCGTCTATATGTGATGCCTGTAGAAGGCGCCATTGACGTTTCCCTGGAGGATATGAAGAGCAGTTTTTCCACCATCATGGATAGCTGCCCAAACATGTATTACACCACTTCCTGTGTGTTTCCTTTGGGAAAGACATCTTTCCTCATCTGTTCTCGAGGCCAACTGCGAACACGAATCCTTACATCATCTTTAACAAGCCAGAAACAGGACTCATCTGAAATTATGACATGTTACTATTGTCCTAACTGTAAGTTGTCACTGTAAGTGTGTTGTTCAAGTAACAAGTGATGGCGGCGAATTCTGGTTAATATTGGTTTGCAGATAGCCCTTCTTGCAAAATGACCTTACTTGATCAGTTTCCTGTTCAATGGTCTTCTAGATACCCTGGAATGAATTTGTTCATGCTATTCCTGTCGTAAGATGTTGCAAGACTCCTTTCGACCTTGACGTGTTAAACTGATCAAAATACGGTCATCTCGGGCAGTAGTTTTAGGCGTCTACCAGTACTTTCCTGGAACAACGTTTCCTGTAGTCCAATGACGTTTAAGGATTCTGGAACAAAGCATTCGTCTGTTCCGAAAAGGATGACACCAAAAGCACACCCTTTTATACAAAACAGGTGTGTATGTGTGTTT
>NW_013666225.1:341368-342081 GCF_000517525.1 Limulus polyphemus
CTGCTTACTTAGACGGTGTGTTCTACTTCATCGAGTGTTGAGAGACAGCGCTGCTTAGTTAGACGGTGTGTTCTACTTCATCGAGTGTTGAGAGACAGTGCTGCTTAGTTAGACGGTGTGTTGAAGTATCACCGAGTGTTGAGAGACAGCGCTGCTTAGTTAGACAGTGTGTTCTACTTCATCGAGTGTTGAGAGACAGCGCTGCTTAGTTAGACGGTGTGTTCTACTTCATCGAGTGTTGAGAGACAGCGCTGCTTAGTTAGACGGTGTGTTCTACTTCATCGAGTGTTGAGAGACAGCGCTGCTTAGTTAGACGGTGTGTTCTACTTCACCGAGTGTTGAGAGACAGCGCTGCCTAGTTAGACGGTGTGTTCTACTTCATCGAGTGTTGAGAGACAGTGCTGCTTAGTTAGACGATGTGTTGTATTTCACCAAGTGTCGAGAGACAGCGCTGCTTAGTTAGACGGTGTGTTCTACTTCATCGAGTGTTAGAGACAGCGCTGCTTAGTTAGACGGTGTGTTCTACTTCATCAAGTGTTGAGAGGCAGCGCTGCTTAGTTAGACGGTGTGTTGTATTTCACCGAGTGTTGAGAGACAGCGCTGCTTAGTTAGACGGTGTGTTCTACTTCATCGAGTGTTGAGAGACAGCGCTGCTTAGTTAGACGGTGTGTTCTACTTCATCGAGTGTTGAGAGACAGCGCTGCTTAGTTAGA